>NC_074674.1:19731198-19798698 GCF_029448725.1 Salvelinus fontinalis
TGTGAAAGAATTAGGACTTTACATCTCATAATGACATTCTATAATCTAAGTTAGGGTCCCTGGATGATTTGGCTATGATGCTCTATGTTGGATTCTGTTCTTTAAATGAACTTTATACAACTGCTAACCGCATGGCCTTGGGTAGTGCACTCAGAGAGTGTGTGTCGTTAGGCCTCCTAATCCAGACATGGATGTCTTTCTGAGGTGAAGGTTTGGGCGCTACAAGGCTCCAAGCGGCAGAAGCAGGCCTTTGTCGCCACTTGAAGACAACATGTTTCTCACTAAAGGAAGGGAGCTAAAGTCTGTACTTCTTAGCCGACAGAAATAAACATGTATTTTCCCGCACAGGCAATGAATTAAATGGTTTTGGTATTTTGCAGACAAACTCAGTAAATATACAGGCTCTTTACTTTTAAACACGTCTCTGTGTGGTTTGTGTGACTCCCATGACTCCTGTTTCTGTTCCTACGCTTTCGCCTCTCTCTCTCTCTCTCTCTCTCTCTCTCTCTCTCTCTCTCTCTCTCTCTCTTTCTCTCTCTCTCCTACTTTTAGTTACTTATTCATTTGACATGTGGTGAAAGGTAAACTAAGGTCAAGAACTATTTCGAATACTTTATCAGTGGGGACACAAAGGTATTGGTGTTTCATAAACATTTCCTGTCAAGTGAAACGGGTTCTAGAGAAGGACCAAACTTTAAGGCAAGTTTTTTAGATATATAAATACACTGGAAGACTCTGTTTTAGCCTAAATTACATAGGGTAGAGATCAGAGGAGGCTGGTGGGGGGAGTTATAGGAGGACAGGCTCATTGTAATGGCTGGGGTGGATTGAACGGAACAGAGTCAAACGTGGTTTCCATATGTTTGATGCCGTTCCATTGATTCCATTCCAGCCATTACAATGAGTCCGTCCTCCTATAGCTCCTCCCACCAGCCTCCTCTGGTAGAGCTAGAGGCTATAAACCAATCTGAAGAGTTTGGCGTGTGTGACAATCTGTCCTGTCTGGTTCTTGGTAGACACTGAGTGTACAAAATATAGCTTTTTCCTTGACATAGACTGACCAGGTGAATCCAGGTGATTCCTTATTGATGTCACTTGTTCAATCCACTTCAGTCAGTGTAGATGAAGCCTTGAGACAATTGAGACATGGATTGTGTATGTGTGCCATTCAGAGGGTGAATGGCCAAGACAGAATATGTACAGTAAGTGCCTTTGAACGGGGTATGGTAGCAGGTGCCAGGCGCACCGGTTTGTGTCAAGAACTGCATCACTGCTGGGCTTTTAATGCTCAACAGTTTCACACCACAAACCAACCACTTAATCAAGTATAGAGATTCAGGTCACCTAATAATCCCCAGTTTACAATTGGCTCATTCATCCCCCTCCTCTCCCCTGTAACTATTCCCCAGGTCGTTGCTGCAAATGAGAACGTGTTCTCAGTCAACTTACCTGGTAAAATAACGGTAAAATAAAAAAAAAAAAAAAAAATAAGGATGGTTAGTTTATGATACATTACTGCAGTTTCCACAGATGAAACATGCTCAGAAAGAAGGATCGTGTGGGGTCTCCTGCTCCCAGCTGTCAGTCCATGAGGGATTGGTCAATGGATACAATGGATCCCTCATCTATGGTAGGAGCATGGAAACAGAAGCCTGCGATCCAAACTGAATGGTTCTGTTTCACTATTGACTGTCTCAAATTGTTTGGTGCAATGAGATTCAGGATGTAAAAACAAACAGATGCTGGCTTATTTGGTTTTCATCGTAAAGTGTGTTTTAATATGATGCATAGTGTTTCTAAGAAGAGGAAGATGGACATTCCCTGATGAGAATTCTATACTGAAGAAGAGAATCTAGAAGCTGGAGCAGGAGAACTCTGAGCTGAAGAAAGGATACCTAGAGGCGATGAAAGGCGAAGGTCAGTATCACAATGACTTCACAGAGTTATGAGTCTCAGGTTACTACTAAGTCCAATAAGTCACGTCTCCTCTTGTGCCTGTCCTCCAATCTGTCTTTCTTAGGCTGGGTTGAGGTACCAGCTTTGGTTCAGCCCATTCATCCTGGAATAATGTATGTCTGTCGCTCCGAGTCCTTCAGACTGGGTAGCTACAGAACAATATCTCGCACTGCGTTTCCTGACATCAAAGGCGATTTCACAGTAGACTATCAAATATCAACCCATATTGAATCTACCCTGTGTGACCCCTATCTGACCGTCTTTCAGGGATTTTGTAACAATAAATGTCTGACTTGATCTCTTCTTGTGGGCCCCGAGACTCGGTAGTGTACGGGGGAAATATCACTGCCGATTCCAACCACTGCCGCCCAGGTAACAGAGACAGACGCTCTGCAGGAGAGGTTCATAGCTCTGAGACTGGATCAGCACATCAGAGCCTGACTGGACTGATGAAGGTGAGTGGCGCTTCAGAGTATCTAAACCATCCACTCCTGTACCATGCCAATCCTGGCAGTTATATGGCTGCACTATAAGAGAACCTCCAGACTAGATCGGCTGACTCCCTCCCCTTTAGAGAAGCAGATTCATCCTGAAGTGATTTAGCAGCAAACAGCCACACATGCAGTCATGGCTGTGACATGTGTAGCTCAGGCCTTCCTCATCCTTAAGGGTTTCTCATCTTGGAAGAGAAGTGATTTAGTTAAAAAACGCTGAAGAACGTGATCCCAATTTGTTCAGCAGAGGACGGAGCTCCGGAACTACTGGTATCTGAACATCCCAAAAACAATTTCCCTGGTCTCTACTGCGCATACTATGGAGATATTGAGAAGGTGGTCAGGGGTTACAGAGAGATAGTATACCTTTGGAAGTCCCTCGCTTAACTGCTGGTGCCCAGTGGAGAGAAGGATGTTCCTCTGAAGAACCAGCACCCTAAAGCAGCCTGTGTTAGGGACTGCAGTGGAAACCTGCAGTCCAGGATAGAGACACAGCTGGAAGACTGCAGAGCAGTGACTGGATGACAAACAGGCTGAGCTGGAGTTCCTTGAAAGTCTTCCCTATGACCTCAAAACAAACGCAGACCAGATCCGCGCTCCTCTACCAGAATACTCAACTACCGTGGTTCATGGCTGAGGAGAACAAGACCAGAGTAGGAAAATGATCACAATCATTCATGTCTTTACTGGTTTTTAACGAGGCCAGACAAAACTGAAAACTCAAGTTCACTGCAGGCTCCATCCCAGATAATTCCACTCCTGGAGCCTCCATCCGTCTCTACCAGGGAGACAGGTTTGTGGACTCTGACTGTGAGCCTTTATCAAAGCCTGACCCTGTTCAGATGACAGACACAGCAGAGCAGCATCACTCTGATCTTAACACCGTCAAAGACTGGACACACTGACAGCCTCAGAGTGGAGTACAGACCTGTCAGAACTGATCTATTTCCCTGTTTAGGGAAGTGGGGATACTTGGAGACCAGAGATAATGGGGAAGACTGTGCGATATCAGGCCTGGAGAAAGACATGCAGCACCAGATCAGACATGTAGCAGTGGACAGGGTAGGAGTTGGTGAGTTCAGTGACATCACTTTAACAGAGAATGTGTCAGGGTCTTGGCCTGGGCATCCCGTAGTCTTGTCAGCAGACAGAAACTCAGACAGTCTGACCTGGTGAAGACCAGCTGATGCTGTAGAGGGAGGTCCTATGCTCTGCTACAGACCGGAGGACAAATAGGAAGGACAAGAGGAGTGGGCCTCGCTGCTAACAGACGGGGATGAGTATGTTGGCTCCCTAACAACCACACACACACATCCTGCAGAGCCCGAGTGTGTGCCGTCTATGGAGAGGGAGACACGAGTGAACCCAGCGAGGAAACAGTCATTCCTCATGCAGGTACAGTACAGCTATGTTGTTAATAACACGGATGGAATCATGCCCCAGTTCCACTTTGTAAGGATCTAGTTCACAGTGGTTCAAAACACATTTCCTTTTTTTTTTTTGCAAAGAAAGTTCTTATTTTAGTGACACGGGGAGATTTGTACATCTTAATGTACTTGACGTCATTTTGAAATGACGGACTTTTACAGATAGGGCTATTTTTGAC
The DNA here is from genome assembly GCF_029448725.1 of Salvelinus fontinalis. Classification (NCBI taxonomy): domain Eukaryota; kingdom Metazoa; phylum Chordata; class Actinopteri; order Salmoniformes; family Salmonidae; genus Salvelinus; species Salvelinus fontinalis. The sequence goes on from NC_074674.1 coordinate 19,735,255, forward strand.
ATTGATAACATTTCCCGACATTTCTTTTCTCTTTACTCTCAACAGCTGATGTGACTCTGGACCGTCATACAGTTCACTGTAGTTTGATGTTGTCTGACGATGGGAGGATAGTGAAACAAGGAGATGAGACGAGTGTCCCTGATAATCCACAGAGATGTAATAAGATTCAGGGGTGTCCTGGCCAAAGATGGCTTCTGCTCTGGACGACACCTCTGGCAGGTGGAGGTGAACAAACTCTGGTTGTAGGAGTGACCAGAGAGTCTGCTCAAAGGAAAGATATCGAAACGGACTCTCCAGAGAAGGTTTACTGGTGTCAATTTCTTTTTTTTGACTACTGTCTTTACGACCACATTACTGGCTTTTTCAGCATGCCCTCATACCTCAGAGTATTGGGTGTATGTGGAGGTTGAGGAGAGGTGGGTCTCCTTTTACAAGTCCAGGGCTCTAGATCTATACTTTCACTGACTTCCCTGAGAGAGAGAACATCTACCCTCTGTTTGAAGTTAATGGAGAAGGCGTTGTGATCCAGGAGCTGAGATAAAGCCCCGGATGGGCGCCGGGGGGGGAAAGGCAGAAATGATCTGGCAACTGGAGGGCTACTGGAGGGCTACTGGGTTCACATCCTCAAGACATTCCCCTACTGTTGGGCCCTTGGGCAAGGCCCTTAACCCCACAACATGCTTCCCATCCAGTGGAGATGCACTACAGTGCTCGTGCTCGTCTCAACTGAACGGAATAGAAGACACATTTCTGTTGTTCGTTGTAACATATGGACAATAAAGTTGTGTGGTAATTATTCTAAAACATAATATTAAGGTAAAATGGACCCACATTTGGGGACAGGAAGCTCAACCTGGGGATGCTTTCTACTTGAGCCAATCACCATCATCAATACATAAATGAAGTGCTATGGAAAAATTCAAACCAGCAGCAAGACAGTGGAAATCGGTGGTCTAAACCTTTAATTTAATTTAATTAATGAATTTAATAAAACATCTGAATGTGAAGTCTTGGGACTGGAACTGAGTTTCACTCCAATGTCAGGCATGTCAGACGAAACTGTTGCCCAATCCCATATCAGCGTAGGGGATGGTTCTCACTCTGCCCAGCAGATGGAGACAAAACCTTAGGAACAGTACACTACTGCAGACCTTGAACATTAGTACATACTAAGACTCATCATCATTGAGGATACACAAGCTTGTGCAACTGCTGTAGTGCATACAAGTTCAGATCACCTATTTGGCAGGAGAGGGAAAAAGAGTATTCACATGGGGTCATTTAGTAACTCTCTACCTCCTCCCCCTCGTCTCCCCCTCTCTGAGTGAAGCGTTGGCACCAATGAACCCATTGATGAACAGGCACTAGCTCCTCCAGCCAAGTCAAACAGCCTCCCGGTGCTTTAATCATGTCCTAAAAAGCTAACCACTTGGCCCACACTCTAACCCGACCCCACCTTGCCGCTACGTCCTCCCCCGCATCCCAACACTTCTACCCCCTAAACCCCACCTATCCCACCACCACCTCTACCCCCTATCCCCCGCACAGATGCTGCATTCAGAACCAAGTTCTGCTTCCCATAAGCACAACACTCACTGGTTTCTCTGTGTCGTGTCCATACACTCAGCGTTCTGGAACAGGAAAACCGTTATCCAGAAACTCTCCATCACACACATACAATACACATACAACCCAGCTGAACTTCCTCCATTTGGTCCCCGATGGGCAAAACATCTTATGTCCTCATCGGACCATTCTGGCCTTATTGGTATGATGTCATCAAAAAGACGTATGCAGCCAGCTCTGTATTTTCACATAGGCTATTCTACACTCTTCTAAATGTTTTTGCTATCGATATTAAATGGTTATTTGGCTGTCCCCATACGAGAACACTTTCTATAACCCTTTTTGGTCGCAGCTAGAACCCTTTTTGAGAGAACTCCACTTTTCATGAGTGCCTCATTGTGTGAATTCAAAGGATTCTACCTGGAACCAAAAAGGCTTATCTTAGCCGAATGAACTCTTTCGGGAACCCTTTTTTCTAAGAGTGTACTGAATATGACCTGTATCCTGGGAAACGAGTACTACTATTTATTTGGCCTATTTTTTTAACATTGATTATTATAATGAGGTTATACATCCATTTTCATTAATCAGGAGATTATTGTGATGGCTAAACTACAACTTTGGGTTAGTCAATTATAGCTACTGACTGTGGCGGTCAAGTAGCCGAGGTGAGATACTGCGCAACATCACTGCGGTGAAGCGAACCAGAGAAGAGGTGGGAGCGCTCAACCTCAGAATCCCTTTGCTTTTGTCTGTCTGTCTGTTTATCTGCGCAACAAACTCGCATCTCTGGATAACCTGATTGACAGACAGCTTGTGAGGAGGAGTCGCCGACATCATCAGCGCCATCATTATCATCACAGCGGCCTCTGCAGCGAAGGCGGAGGAGAGGAGACGAGAGAAAGAAGATAAGTTTTCTGCCCTTTGTTTTGACCGCGGGGGAAAGCAGTAACTCGGAGATGCTCCCGCTATTGTCCCTCGCGGTGCTGTGCATCGGTGCGGCTGTGCCTCGGCAGGTGAACGGTGAGTGCATGGGGATACTGACGAATGTAAACAAACAACAGTGTCGTCATCCCTCTGAAATGAAGGGGTGAATGTTAGTGCGTAGTCGTCTTATTAAGGAGTGAGGTGCGGCCGCAGATGCCGTTGATACTTTGAGGGAACTCACGCAGGATATTCTCTAGAATAAATAACTGCGTGTATCTTCATACGCTCGTGTTGTTGTTGTTGTTTTTGATGTGATGTAACTTAGCCTATCAAAGCCATATCTGAACTTAGTTGTTCAGAGAATTTCAAGTGGAAATTCTGCATGAAGATGTGTGTTTGTGTGGGTATGTAAATACAGTGTGTGATGCCTGTCCCCTTGGGGCTCTGTGGCTCTCTCATTGGGGTGTTGCTAAGAAGATCTGACAGCTACTCTCTCTCTCTCTCTCTCTCTCTCTCTCTCTCTCTCTCTCTCTCTCTCAGGGGATGAATGTGAACCTGTGTCATGTGAGAGTGATGCAGACTGTTTCACCCCCCAGTCAGAGGAGGCTCTACTCTTATGTAAGTACAGGAGGACTTTGGGATCAATAATTAAAGTAATCAACTGTGTCAGCGCATGATTAGGGAAAACACTATCACCACAACAAATCCATCTCTTTCTTTCTACAGCCACGCCAGACTGGGAGGAGCCGATTACAGCAGGTAAGAAGCATGCCTAATCCCAAATAGCCTCTAGCCCCTTATCCCCTCACAGATCTGAAATGATTGGATAGGTGTAATCAATTCACCCGTTTATTATTGATGACCTGTTTGATCCTATTACATCTACATGAAGTGCACAGACATCTCTAATCTCTGTGTGTGTGTGTGTGTGTGTGTGTGTGTGTGTGTATGTGTATGTGTGTGTGTGTGTGTGTGTTGTTTTAGATAATCCCTCATTAGTCCACACTAGCTACTGTAGTAACACCATAATGAGGGCAGTCTTTATTTTGTGATGTGTCTGTCTGTCATAGCTAATCACACACACAAACAAGCAAACACACACACACACACACACACACACACACACACACACACACACACACACACACACACACACACACACACACACACACACACACACACACACACACACACACACATCAGGTTAGCGTAGCCTGCTAACCTTATGGTGAGCCTCCCATAAGGCTAGCAGGGTAATATTAGCAGTTCTAATATAACTACTCTGACCTATATCCCTGTGCTGATCTTGGGACAGACAGTGAATATAAATAAATATGTTGTATTGTCATATACACCAGATAGGTGCAGTGAAATGTGTTGTTTTACAGGGTCAGCCATAGTAGTAGTTTGCGCTCCTGGAGCAAATTAGGGTAAAGTGCCTTGCTCAAGGGCAGTAAAAAAAGTTACCTTGTCGTCTTGTGTGTTCGAACCAGCAACCTTTCGGTTACTGGCCTAACACTCTATGTTGTCTTTTACTTGTGCTTAGTGTAGAAAACCAATTGATCCCAATAGGTTTTTGTGTCCAGGTCCGTGCCAGCCCAACCCATGCCACCATGGGGGTGTGTGTGAGGCCACTAATGCCCAACGAGGTGATGCGTTCCTGGGGTACCACTGTCACTGCTCCCCTGGCTACTCTGGAGCCCACTGCCAACACAGTAAGACACACACGCACACACACACACACACACACACACACACACACACACACACACACACACACACACACACACACACACACACACACACACACACACACACACACACACACACACACACACACACACACACACACACACTAACCTGGGGGGACAGCTTGTTTAACGACTGAGAGGGTCTCAGGCCTCAGGCTGGAGGGAGTGGCTTAATCCGTCCATTCTTAATTAGGTCACTCAGTGCGTGTTACGTTGAGGAAGTCATACAAACATCCTCACGCTTTCATAGGTATGATGAGTTATGACGGCTTACACGCGGCGAACACGCACGCACACACACAACAATATAGTACCACCCACATGAAAAAATACTGCAATTTACTATAGAATTCTACAGTACTTACTATAGAATTCTGTAGTAAACTGTTGTGTACTGTAGAATACTATACTACACACTGTAATACCCCTCAATCAAATGTAGTTCTTCTTATAGAATTTTGTAGTATACTGAAGAATACTACTGTAAATACTACAGTATTATCCACTTTAGTAAATACTATTCTAATTTCCACAAAAACACTACAGTCCGGAAAAACACTACACTTTTTTAACTGTATTTAATTTGCATATGCCTTGCCCATTCCCCTCCCCCATATCCCAATGTGTGCTACCCATAAGTGAGAAACCTACATGTGAAGTATAAACCATATTGTGTTTTTTTTTACAGGCTTTAGAAATGAGCAGAAACTAAGAACTCTCTGGTCAGACCCTGGTCCTACCTACTATACAGGTTATGGAAAATATGCTATTATAGTAATTATCCAGTAGGTTTTTTCAAGGAGAAAATGCTGAAGATTATAAAACAAAAACACTAAAGTAAATATTTAGTTATTACTAAAAAAAAACTGGGTAAATGCTACAGTATACTACAGTCTGCAAAAACACTACATTAAACACTAAAGTATACTACAATCTGCAAAAACACTACATTTATTACTATAGGTGACTGATTGTTTTTCGATTTGGTCTTGTGTAGCAAAATTTGAAATTGTGTTTTTTACATTGGATAAAAGTAGAGACACAGACCTAGAAAATGGTATATCATACACTACAGTTGAGGAACAATGGGAAAGTAATTCTGATTTGAAAGTTCATAACACCCACTTTGGAGAAAATGGCCCTTGAATGTTTTGGTACCTACTGGAGAGTTCTTCTTTGTCTACAACCATTCAGCATCATTGACACCCTCTTAGGCCTTAGCCCCACCCATATCTTTTAAGGATTCATATGTGAGGCCATGTGCTAAACAGAGTGAGTACGGTAGTGTACTAAACAACCAAAGATTTCAAGACTAAAGGCAGGTTTATACTACGTCTATCAACATTTCTGTATACAGTTGTCACAGTGACATCATGAACATTCTATTGTCGTCCGACATCAAACTTGTCATTGTCGTTATGAACACAAAAACGACAGGATGCATGACATCAGCAGCCTGGTGGTCCAAAATAGCATAACTGGTGTATTTTAACACCAATAAACCCATTCGTTTAAAAATAAATTCAGTATATGTCAATTTAGCAAACCAGGCAACTAAAATAAACTTTCTAAACAATGTTTTGGTTCGTTTCTGGCTTGTTTGCTAGCTAGCTAAAGTTAAGGCACTATATACTACAGTTTTCTTTTGCTACAGTATTTATACTATAGTTAACTGTTAATACTATAGTATACTAGTGTGAATACTACAGTAAAGTCTGCAAAACACTACAGTGAATACTATACTATAGTATACTATAGCTTTTTTATGTGGGCAATACCAACAATGATGGGGGGTCTTGTGTATATAAATACTAGGTGTTGTTCTTGGTGACAGACGCAAACAGACAGTGGAAATTTAGATCAACTTATAAGATTAGTCCCAAGCGCCAAGTTAGGATCATATAATTGTTCATGTGATAAATGTTCCACATTTCGAGGAATTTGCCTCTCAGAATTTATTAAATCACACAAGCCTTCCGTACTAAATTAAAGTGAGTCATACCCATAGAGATCCTATGAAATTACTCGAATGGTTATGTCATGAACCCTCAAAGTTTCAGAATGGGGTGAAAATGGCAGCCATATTGGTCAGGAAGAAATCCAAACCATTCTAATTGGAATAAATGGCAGTAGATGCATAATCCTGATTTTACTTATGCAGGAAAATAAAAGTAAGGCTTGTTATATATCAGAAATTGTGTAATATAATTATTGTCAACCTAAAATATTGTCATATCATTATAAATACAGTTTATTTAAGTTTTCTACAAATTGTCTGTATAAATAGCCTCTAAAATATATTTAAACAGACCGTAAATGTCTCAATTTTTGTTTTCTTGGAAAGCTGTGAGTGCAATTATATGATACAATATCAGTACTTGTTGCTTTTACAGCTTGTCTAAATCCGATCATCAACTGATTTCAGACAATGTATGGCTGTGGATTAATTGCATTGTTTGAATGGAATGTTGGCATATTGGGAGTTAATTTGAAACATTTATGGAATCATTCCTCTAAAATTGCCTGGCAAGCTAGCAAACAAACAAACAGTGCAGACAAATTCTTCAAATATATATTTTTTACACAATATCTTATCACATCACTGTTGACCAACTTCTTGACCAAAATGGCAGACCTGCAGAGCTTTCAACTCTCACGCATTGGCCGTGAGACACATGCATTAGACCTTCTTCTCATGCTCACTCCACACCTCTTAGTGCATTCGGAAAGTATTCAGACCCCTTGACTTTTTCCACATGTTGTTACATTATAGCCTTATTCTAAAATTTATTAAATAAAAACCTTTCTTCATGAATCTAAACACAATACCCCATAATGACAAAGCGAAAACCTGTTTTTAGAAATTTTTGCAAATTTATTGAGTGTAAAAAACAAAAAGACCTTTAAGTCAAGGGGTCTGAATACTTTCCGAATGCACTGTATATCTCACTCAGTGAAAAGTACTCTATATATTTATGTAATTAGTCCAGTGCTTTAACGTTTAAATTGAATTCTTCACATCTGCGCTTGCAATTTAACATCACTAACAGAACCTCTACCATTGTCCTGTTTTACCACAGCACTGTGAACCGCGGCACATTGAAGCAAATGATTGGTTTATTTATGTAAGGGATCGAGGGAATTGGACGCGCGTTTTAAAGAAACGTCCCTCAAGATTAGGAGAGTGGAGCTGAGCAGCGAGAGAGAACGTTCTCCACTGAGTTTATCAAACTGTAACAAGAGCAGAAGAACGGAAGTGCTGTTTTATATACAACGTTGTAAAAAAAACTAAAAGTTGCTGTTACTCCCGTCCCTATTGCAGAATGCAACCGTTTGACACCATGTACTGAAGTGAATAATCCATACTTGCCTTAGTCTTCTCGTTTGGTGATTGGCGTTTAGGCTGCGGCAATGAAAAGGCCGCATACAGACCTGAAGTATGTTTTAGCAGGGGAATTTGGTAGGGTAACCTGATTTGTAACTCTGAAAATAACAGACTGTGAACCCAAAAGTGTACGTTTGATTGTAGAGGGGGACAATAAATATACAACTAATAATAATACAACAACAAGAAGAAGAACGGTGCTTGTCGCCAAGGACACGACTGTTATTCCCCAAACGTATTGTATTATTCTTCTTCCCAATAATGCCAGTGTAATCACATATTTGAAATCCGATATGCCTACTTGTGTTTTAAAAAATGGATAATATGAGGCTATGTTTTTTTGCCGTCATTCACGGGCGGTTTTGAATAAGTCATACAAATAAGAATTGGATATTGAATGCTCCAGGCCTCAAATATAATTGTTGACATTTTAGTATTGTGCACGTGCTAGGCTAAGATAGTAGGGGGATTCACAACTTATAAACGCATCATATTTTGCCTGTGTAGAGTCAGATGATTGCAAGGGTCTTCAACTAGTAGGCATAAACCACCTGAATATTGAGATATTCATTCGATTTTTCCTGAAGGTTTTGAGAAAGGAATTGTTATAAATAGAACATTTTCAAACACCCAGAACTTGGGAACATAGATCAGGGGAGGCCAACCCTCCTGGAGCTCAAGCGCAATTCTCTTCCAGCACTATTTTAAAGAGTTCACCCAAATTACAAAATGTTTGTGTCCTTACCATGAAAACAATCTATGGACAAGGAGACTGCAATCGATGATTTGGTTACCCAGTGCCATCAACCTAAACTGGGGCATGCTTAACAACTCGGCCGTCCTACAATCTAAGATAGATGCCCTCAATCTCACACATATTATCAATGAACCTACAGTACCAGGTACAACCCCAAATCCGTAAAAACAGGCACCCTCATAGGTATCATCATGACCAACCTGCCCTCTAAATACACCTCTGCTGTCTTCCACCAGGATCTCAGCGATCACTGCCTCATTACCTGCGTCCGTAATGGGTCTGCGGTCAAACGACCACCCCTCATCACTGTCAAATGCTCCCTAAAACACTTCAGCGAGCAGGCCTTTCTAATCGACCTGGCCCGGGTATCCTGGAAGGATATTGACCTCATTCCGTCAGTAGAGGATGCCTGGTTATTCTATAAAAGTGCTTTCCTCACCATCTTAAATAAGCATGCCCCATTCAAAAAATGTAGAACCAGGAACAGATATACCCCTTGGTTCACTCCAGACCTGACTGCCCTTAACCAGCACAAAACATCCTGTGGCGTACTGCATTAGTATTGAACAGCCCCTGCGATATGCAACTTTTCAGGGAAGTTAGGAACCAATATACACAGGCAGCTAGGAAAGCAAAGGCTAGCTTTTTCAAAGAGAAATTTGCATCCTGTAGCACAAACTCCAAAAAGTTCTGGGATACTGTAAAGTCCATGGAGAATAAGAGCACCTCCTCCCAGCTGCCCACTACACTGAGGCTAGGCAACACTGTCACCACCTATAAATCCACGATAATTGAGAATTTAAATAAGCATTTTTCTACGGCTGGCCATGCTTTCCACCTGGCTACCCCTACCCCGGTCAACAGCCTTGCACCTCCCACAGCAACTTGCCCAAGCCTACCCCATTTCTCCTTCACCCAAATCCAGATAGCTGATGTTCTGAAAGAGTTGCAAAATCTGGACCCATACAAATCAGCTGGGCTAGACAATCTGGACCCTCTCTTTCTAAAATTATCCGCCGCAATTGTTGCAACCCCTATTACTAGCCTGTTCAACCTCTCTTTCGTATCGTCTGAGATCCCCAAAGATCCTCTTCAAAGGGGGAGACACTCTAGACCCAAACTGTTACATACCTATAATTATCCTACCCTGCCTTTCTAAGGTCTTCGGAAGCCAAGTTAACAAACAGATCACCGACCATTTAGAATCCCACCATACCTTCTCCGCTATGCTATCTGGTTTCCAAACTGGTCATGGGTGCACCTCAGCCACGCTTAAGGTCCTAAACGACATCATAACCGACATCGATAAGAGACATTACTGTGCAGCCGTATTCATCGACCTGACCAAGGCTTTTGACTCAATCGCCACATTCTTATTGGCAGACTCAAAAGCCTTGGTTTCTCAAACGACTGCCTCGCCTGGTTCACCAACTACTTCTCAGACAGGGTTCAGTGTGTCAAATCGGAGGGCCTGTTGTCCGAACCTTGGCAGTCTCTATGGGGGTGCCACAGGGTTCAATTCTCGGGCCAACTCTTTTCTCTGCATACATCAATGATGCTGCTCTTGCTGCTGGTGATTCTCTGATCCAGCTCTACGCAGACGACACCATTCTGTATACTTCTGGCCCTTCTTTGGACACTGTGTTAACTAACCTCCAGACAAGCTTCAATGCCATACAACTCTCCTTCTGTGGCCTCCAACTGCTCTTAAATGCAAGTAAAACTAAATGCATGCTCTTCAACCGATCGCTGCCCACACCTCCCCGCACTTAAAATATGTGGACAACTACAAATACCTAGGTGTCTGGTTAGACTATAAACTCTCCTTCCAGACTCACATTAAGGATCTCCAATCCAAAATTAAATCTAGAATCGGTTTCCTATTTCGCAAAAAAGCATCCTTCACTCATGCTGCCAAACATACCCTCGTAAAACTGACTATTGTACCGATCCTCGACTTCGGCGATGTCATTTACAAAATAGCCTCCAACACTCTACTTAGCAAATTGGATGCACATTATCACAGTGCCATCCATTTTGTCACCAAGCCCCATATACTACCCACCACTGCAACCTGTATGCTCTCGTTGGCTGGCCTTCGCTTCATATTCGTTGCCAAACCCACTGGCTCCAGGTCATCTGTAAGTCTTTGCTAGATAAAGCCCCGCCTTATCTCAGCTCACTGGTCACAATAGCAGCACCCACCCATAGCACGCGCTTCAGCAGGTATATTTTACTGGTCACCCCCAAAGCCAATACCTCATTTGGCCGCCTTTCCTTCCAGTTCTCTGCTGCCAATGACTGGAACGAATTGCAAAAATCACTGAAACTGGAGACTCTAACTTTAAGCATCAGCTTTCAGAGCAGCTCACAGATCATTTCACCTGTACATAGCTCCTCTGTAAATAGCCCATCCAACTACCTCATCCCCATATTGTTATTTTTTTCCCCCTTTGCACCCAAGTATCTCTACTTGCACATTCATCTTCTGCACATCTATCACTCCAGTGTTTTATTATTAAATTGTAATTACTTCGCCACTACGGCCTATTTACTTTCTTACCTCCCTAATCTTACCTCATTTGCACACACTGTATATAGATGTTGTCTATTGTATTATTGACTGTACGTTTGTTTATTCCATGTGTAACTCTGTGTTGTTGTTTGTGTCGCACTGCTTTGCTTTATCTTGGCCAGGTCGCAGTTGTAAATGAGAACTTGTTCTCAACTGGCCTACCTGGTTAAATAAAGTTGAAATAAAAAATAAAAACATTAATATGACTATTTCCTGTGCAGAGTCTTGGTGTAGTAGTGACACTCCCCGACATGTGTTGCATCCAACTTTCACCTGAGAACAGGGATCAATCCCTGCTTCCAACCTTCCCACTGTTTCTCCCATTTGCCTGTCTCCCCATCTCATTTTATTACTGTCTGAATAAAGTGTCAAACCACCTGAAAAATATTAGCATACTTTAATTTCATCCACCCAAAATCTCAAGGTAACAAAGTCATTTTGAGTGTTCATTTAATGTTCGACGCATCCGGAATACACCTGGCCTGTGGTAAGATTTTTTTTGTTCCACCTTGGTTATAGGCCTAACTAAAGCCATGTCAAAATACATAGAAATAAGGAAATTAGATTTAAAACAGTAACGTTGTCCGACCCCCCCATCTAGGGGTTGTGACAGGGGGCAATGAAATGATCATAGCAAATCTCACTCCAAGCTGTCTTCAAAAGTCAGCAGTCCTGTTCCTGTGAGAAACATTCCAATGTTTACATTAAATATCTGTATGCAACCTGATAGTCCCATCAATGTATGAAACCGTTTTCCCCTGGTCTGTGTTTGTGTTCCAGATGTGAATGAGTGTGAGAGTGGGCCGTGCAGGAACGGAGGTGTGTGTACAGACCGGGAGGCCAACTACACGTGTGTGTGTCCTGGAGAATACACAGGCAGGAACTGCCAGCACAGTGAGTGTGGACTTGTGTAACTGTTTACTTGCGAGTCATCAGAGGACACATTTTTTAAGAGGTCTTGATGTCCAACACTTACATGAACACACAATTGAATTAGGTAGGTATTGGTGTCATATGCTCTCTTGCTGTTTTCCCTGTTAGTGCGCTTCAGTGTGTGTGTGTGTGTGTGTGTGTGTGTGTGTGTGTGTGTGTGTGTGTGTGTGTGTGTGTGTGTGTGTGTGTGTGTGTGTGTGTGTGTGTGTGTGTGTGTGTGTGTGTGTGTGTGTGTGTGTGTGTGTGTGTGTGTGTGTGTTACCTATTTATTTAAGCTATTTAAGCCCTCTGTGCTGTCCTGGTGTAGCATCATTAAAAATCAAATCAAATTTTATTTGTCACATACACGTGTTAGGGCAGATGTTATTACGGGTGTAGCGAAATGCTTGTGTTTCTAGTTCCAACAGTGTAGTAATATCTAACAATACACACAATCTAAAGTAAAGGAATGGAATTAAGAATATATAAATATTTTGATGAGCAATTTCAGAGTGGCATAGACTAAGATACAGTAGGATAGGATGGAATACAGTATATACATATGAGATGAGTAATGAAAAATATGTAAACATTATTAAAGTGGCTAGTGTTCTATTATTAAATTGGCCAGTGATTTCAAGTCTATGTATATAGGGCAGCAGCCTCGAATGTGCTAGTGATGGCCATTTAACAGTCTGATGGAATTGAGATAAAAGCTGTTTTTCAGTCTCTCGGTCCCGGCTTTGATGCACCTGTACTGACCCCGCCTTCTGGATGATAGCGGGGTGAACAGGCAGTGGCTCGGTTGGTTGTTGTCCTTGATAATCTTTTGGCCTTCCTGTGACATCTGGTGCTGTAGGTGTCCTGGAGGGCTGGTAGCTTGCCCCCGGTGATGTGTTGGGCAGATCGCACCCCCTCTCTGGAGAGCCCTGCCATTGCGGGCGGTGCAGTTGCCGTACCAGGTGGTTATACAGCCCGACAGGATACCGATCCTCGACTTCGGCGATGTCATTTACAAAATAGCCTCCAACACTCTACTTAGCAAATTGGATGCACATTAACACAGTGCCATCCATTTTGAACTTGAAGCTTTCCATCTTCTCCCTTGCTGTCCCATTGATGTAGATAGGGGGTGCGCCCTCTGCTGTTTCCTGAAGTCCACGATCATCTCCTTTGTTTTGTTGATGTTGGGTGAGAGGTTATTTTCCTGGCACCACACTTCCAGGGCCCTCACCTCTTCCCTGTAGGCTGTCTCGTCATTGTCTGTAATCAGGACTACTACTATTGTGTAGTCTGCAAACTTGATGATTGAGTTGGAGGCGTGATTGGCCACGCAGTCATGGGTGAACAGGGAGTACAGGAGGGGGCTGAGCACGCATCCTTGTGGGGCCCCAGTGTTGAGGATCAGTGAAGTGGAGGTGTTGTTTCCTACCTTCACGACCTGGGGGCGGCCCATCAGGAAGTCCAGGACCCAGTTGCATAGGGCGGAGTTCAAACCCAGGGTCTCGAGCTTAATGATGAGCTTGGAGGGCATATGTTGTTGAATGCTGAGCTATAGTCAATGGACAGCATTCTTACACAGCTATTCCTCTTGTCCAGATGGGATAGGGCAGTGTGCAGTGCGATGGCGATTGCATCTTCTGTGGATCTATTGGGGCGATAAGCAAATTGAATTGAGTCTAGGATGTCAGGTAAGGTGGAGGTGATATGATCCTTGACTAGTTTCTCAAAGCACTTCATAATGAATGAAGTGTGCTACGGGGCCATTAAGTTCAGTTACCTTTGCTTTCTTGGGTACAGCAACTATGTGGATATCTTGATGTATGTGGGGACAACAGACTGGAATAGGGAGAGATTGAATATGTCTGTAAACACTCCAGCCAATTGGTCTGCGAATGCTCCGAGGATGTGGCTGTGAGGGAAAACACGCTTAAATGTCTTACTCACATTGGCCAGGTAGAAGGAGAGCCCACAGTAGCGGGCTGCATCAGTGGCACTTTGTTATCGCGAAGAAGAAGGTGTTTAGCTTGTCCGGAAGCAAGATGCCGGTGTCCACGACAAGGGTGGTTTTACCTTTGTAGTCCATGATTGTCTGTAGACCCTGCCACATACGTCTCGTGTCTGAGCCGTTGAATTGCGACTCCACTTTGTCTCTATACTGAGGTTTTGACTCTTTGATTGCCTTACGGAGGGAATAACTACACTGTTTGTATTCAGCCATATTCCCTTGCCACCTTGCCATAGTTAAATGCGACAGTTGGCATTTTCAGTTTTGCGTGAATGCTGCCATCTATCAACGGTTTCCCGTTAGGGTAGGTTTTAATAGTCACAGTGTGTACAATATCTCCTATACACTTCCTATACACACAGTATCAGTGTATTTGTCTATGTTGTTCTCGGAGGCTACCTGGAACATATCCCAGTCCGTGTGATCAAAACAATCTTGAAGCATGGATTCCAATTGGTCAGACCAGCGTTGAATAGTCCTGAGCACGGGTAGTTCCTGTTTGAGTTTTTGCCTATAGGAAGGGAGGAGCAAAATGGAGTCGTGATCAAATTTGCCAAAGGGAGGGCTGGGGAGGGCCTTGTAGGCATCCTGGAAGTTGGAGTTGCAGTGGTCGAGTGTTTTAGCTGCGCGAGTACTATAGTCAATGTGTTGATAGAACTTTGGTAACTTTTTCCTCAAATTTGCTTTGTTAAAATCCCCAGCTACAATAAATGCGCCTCAGGATATGTGGTTTCCAGTTTGCATAAAGTCCGGTGCAGTTCTTTGAGGGCCGTCGTAGTATCGGCTTGAGGGGGAATATACACGGCTGTGACTATAACCGAAGAATATTCTCTTGGGAGGTAATACGGTCGGCATTCGATTATGAGGTATTCTAGGTCGGATGAACAAAAGGACTTGAGTTCCTGTATGTTATCACAATCACACCATGAGTAGTTAATCATTAGCGATGTTGTTGCGTCGTGGTACCAGAGTCTCTCTGTTCTCAATCAGAGCCAGCCTGAGGAGTCTGTTTTGGGGGTGGAGAATGCCAGATGCGGACCCCCTCGTCCCCCATCCTACACAGGGACCACGGACACACACTCACAGACCTACGCCCTTCTCCCCTACCTCACACACTCCTCCAGAACCAGTTATTTCCACACATACTCACACAGGACCTGTGAGGAAAGAGAGGAGAGTTGCGAGGATGAGGAGGTTTTTGTATGGCATTTTGAAGCTGAAGTCTCAGCCAGTGAGAGGGAGGATGATGGACTGATAAGTGGAAGTAATGAGGCAGAAAGAAGAGAAGAAGAAAAGGATGAACTGGCTAGCAGAATAAAAAGTTTTAAAAATGGACTGACACACAGACGCAATGACTCAGTTTTACCAGGAGAGAGGTTGAGAGACTGCATGTCAGAGACTGAAATCAATGATGAAACTGACCTGAAACATGAGATTCATCTGGGCCAACATGGGACAATCCAGAGCAGAGCTGAGGCTTTCCCTCAGAGGAGAAACAAGGAACACTGTGTCTTCGGTACCTGCTGATGTTTGAGGAAGGAAGGAAGGACATTTACTGTGGCTTTGGCTTGTAATCGATGTACTAATTGTACTAATCATTATCTCTCTCTCTCTCTGTCTCTCCTCTTTCTTCCTTGTGTGTCTGTGTACCTGCTGTCCCTCTACTCTGTAGAGTGTTCAGGTCCTCTGGGCATGGAGGGTGGTATCATCACCAAGGGGCAGCTGTCCTCCTCCTCTGCTCAGCAGGGCATGTTTGGTCTGCAACACTGGAGCCCTGAACTGGCCCGGCTCCACCGCAGGGGCATGGTTAATGCCTGGAGCCCTGCAGTCAGCGACCGCTGGCCCTGGATACAGGTAGCACACGCTCACACACACCGGCTGACCGCTAGATAGATGTAGCCAGTGTTTACTCCACCATGGCCAAACTCTAGTTGTTTCTGACCCCCTTATGTCTGTGTCCAGGTGAATCTGCGGCAGCAGATGCGTGTGACGGGGCTGATTACCCAGGGTGCTCGGCGGCTGGGCAGCTCAGAGTATGTGAAGTCCTATAAGATCGCCCACAGCGATGACGCTAGGACCTGGAGCATGGTGAAAGCCAGAGGAGACACACAGGACATGGTGATGTGTGTGTGTGTGTGTGTGTGTGTGTGTGTGTGTGTGTGTGTGTGTGTGTGTGTGTGTGTGTGTGTGTGTGTGTGTGTGTGTGTGTGTGTGTGTGTGTGTGTGTGTGTGTGTGTGTGTGTGTGTGTGTGTGTGTGTGTGTGTGAGAAAATCAACCTGATGTTTTTGACTGATAAAACCGGATGTTTTTCTCTAGATATTCCACGGTAACTCAGACAGCAGTTCTCTCATGGCCAACGCCTTCTCTTCACCAATTGAAGCACAGTACATACGGGTTTACCCTCAAGTCTGCAGGGGCCACTGTATGCTGCGCATGGAGCTGATGGGCTGCGAGCTCACAGGTCAGTGACGTCATCATCTGTAGACATAATGCTTTATAGACTTTATTTGGCACCCTGCTCATAATGCCTTCATTACAATGTTGTAAAGCTTTATGATGCGTGTCAAATGTGTCAAAAGCAGTCATACATGGTTATAAAATAAATATTTAATGACAATGTTTTGACATACAGTACCAGTCAAAGGTTTGGACACACCTACTCATTCTAGGTTATTTCTAATTTGACTATTTTCTACTTTGTAGAATACTATGAAATAACACATATGGAATCATGTAGTAACCAAAAGTGTTAAACAAATCAAATTATATTTTACATTGTAGATTCATCAAAGTAGCCACCCTTTTCCTTGATGACAGCTTTGCACACTCTTGGCATTCTCTCAACCAGCTTCATGAGGAATGCATTTCCAACCGTCTTGAAGGAGTTCCCACATATGCTGAGCACTTGTTGGCTGCTTTTCCTTTACTCTGAGGTTCAACTCATTTCAAACCATCTCAATTGGGTTGAGGTTGGGTGATTGTGGAGGCCAGGTCCTCTGATGCCGCACTCCATCACTCTCCTTCTTGGTCAAATAGCCCTTACACAGCCTGGAGGTGTGTTGGGTCCTTGTCCTGTTGAAAAAAAAATGATAGTCCCACTAAGCGCAAACCAGATGAGATGGCGTATCGCTGCAGAATGCTGTGGTAGTCATGCTGGTTTAAGTGTGCCTTGAATTCTAAATAAATCACGGACAGTGTCACCAGCAAAGCACTCCCACACCATCACACCTCCTCCTCCATGCTTCACGGTCGGAACCACACATGCAGAGATCATCCGTTCACCTACTTTGTGTCTCACAAGACATCTCAAATTTGGACTCATCAGGTCAAAGGACAGATTTCCACCGGTCTAATGTCCATTGCTCGTGTTTCTTGGCCCAAGCAAGTTTCTTATTATTATTATCAGGTTTCCTCAGAACAGTTGATGTTGAGATGTGTCTGTTACTTGAACTCTGTGAAGCCTTTATTTGGGCTGCATTTTCTGAGGCTGGTAACGCTGGGTCTTCCTTTGCTGTGACGGTCCTCATGAGAGCCAGTTTCATCATAGCGCTTGATGGTTTTTGAGACTGCACTTGAAGGAACTTTAAAATGTATTGAAATGTTCCAGATTGACTGACCTTCATGTCTTAAAGTAATGATGGACTGTTCTCTTTGCTTATTTGATCTGTTCTTGCCATAATATGGACTTGGTCTTTTACCAAATAGGGCTATCTTCT
Organism: Salvelinus fontinalis; assembly: GCF_029448725.1. Lineage (NCBI taxonomy): Eukaryota > Metazoa > Chordata > Actinopteri > Salmoniformes > Salmonidae > Salvelinus > Salvelinus fontinalis. Next base: position 19,752,853 of record NC_074674.1, read on the forward strand.
GTATACCACCCCTACCTTGTCACAACACTGATTGGCTCAAACGCATTAATTCCACAAATGTACTTTTAACAAGGCACACCATAGTTGAAATGCATTCCAGGTGACTACCTCGTGAAGCTGGTTGAGAGAATGCCAAGTGTGTGCAAAGCTGTCATCAAGGAAAAAGGTGGCTACGTCTCAAATATAAAATATAATTTGATTTTGTCACGTTCCTGACCTATTTCTGTTAGTTTTGTATGTGTTAGTTGGTCAGGACGTGAGTTTGGGTGGGCAGTCTATGTTTTCTGTTTCTATGTTGGTATAAGGTTTGCCTGGTATGGCTCTCAATTAGAGGCAGGTGTTTTGCGTTTCCTCTAATTGAGAGTCATATTAAGGTAGGTTGTTTCACAGTGTTCGTGGTGGGTGGTTGTCTCCTGTGTCAGTGTTTGTCGCACCATACGGGACTGTTCGGTTTGTTTGTACATCGTTCTTTTTGTGTAGTCTATTTTTCCCTGTTCGTGCGTTCTTCGTGTTATATGTAAGTTCGTATAGTTCAGGTCTGTCTACACATTCGTTTTTGTTATTTTGTTAGTTAATTCAAGTATAGTTCGTTTTCTGTCTTCGTTGTTTTGTCGTGTCTTAAATAAATCATGTCATTTCACAACGCTGCGCCTTGGTTCAATCCATGCTCATCCTCTTCGGATGAAGAGGAGGAGGACTACCGTTACAGATTTGTTTAACCTCTCTTGGGCACGTGAGACGGTAGCATCGCACCTCTTCAACAGCCAGTGAAACTGCTGGGCGCCAAATTCAAATACAGAAATACTCATTATAAAAATTCAGAAAACAAAACATATTTTACATAGGTTTAAAGATTAACTGCTTCTGAATCCAACCACGGTGTCAGATTTAAAAAATGCTTTACGGCCAAAGCATACTTTACGATTATTTGAGAACATAGCCCACTAGACAAATCATTACAAACAGTAGCCAGCCAGGTAGAACAGTTACACAATTTAGAAATAGAGATAAAATGAATCCCTTACCTTTGATGATCTACATATGGTTGCACTCAGCAGACATTCATTTACTCAATAAATGTTCATTTTGTTTGATAAAGTCTCTTTATACCCAAAAACCTCCGTTTTGTTTGCGCGTTTTCTTCAGTAATCCACAGGCTCAAACGCAGTCAAAACAGGAACACAAAAAAATCCAAATTGTATCCGTAAAGTTCATAGAAACATGTCAAACGATGTTTATATTCAAACCTCGGGTTGTTTGCAGCCTCAATAATCGATAATATTTCAACCAGACAATAATGTTGTCAATTTAAAAGGTAAACAAGAAACGCACTCTCTCGGTCTGGCGCAGGAAAAAGCTCTGTGACACAGCATGGTCCACTCATTCAGACTGCTCTTACTTCTTCATTTTTCAGAATACAAGCCTGAAACAATTTCTGAAGACTGTTGACATCTAGTGGAAGGCATATAAACTGCAATTTGAGTCCTAAGTCAATGGATACTGTAATGGCATTGAATAGAAAACTACAAAACAAAACAAAAAAACTACTCCCTGAATGGATTTTTCTCAGGTCTTCGCCTGCCAAATCAGTTCTGTTATACTCACAGACACTATTTTAACAGTTTTGGAAACTTTAGAGTGTTTTCTATCCAAACTACCAGTTATATGCATATCATATATTCTGGGCCCGAGATGCAGGCAGTTTAATTTGGGCATGCATTTCATCCAAAATTCCAAATGCTGCCCCCTACCCTAGAGAAGTTAACACTTTTTTGGTTACTACATGATTCCATATGTGTTATTTCATAGTTTTGTTGTCTTTACTATTATTCTACAATGTAGAAAATAGTAAAAATAAAGAAAAACCCTTGAATGAGTAGGTGTGTCCAAACTTTTGTCTGGTACTGTATATTTTCAAAAGCTTTGTTATTGAGATTATCTGACACAACCATTATGATCCTGTCAGTAAAGTGATTATACACTTACTGTACCATAGGCAAATATTTTTTTTACCTAGTCTACTTCCTGTATATTAGGGATTTTTCTGTTTTTCTGTTTCTGGTCTCCCAGGTTGTTCAGAGCCTCTGGGTCTAAAGGGGGGTGAGGTGCAGGACTTCCAGCTGACCTCGTCCTCTGTGTACCGGACCCTGGGCATGGGTCTGCTGGCCTGGACCCCGAACAGAGCCAGACTGGACAACCAGGCCAAGGTCAACGCATGGACCGCAGCCACCAATGACCAAAACCAGTGGATACAGGTATGGGGGGGGGGGGGGGTAGGAGAAAGACAAAAATAGAGTGGAGTATGCATTTTAATTAACGGATAATTAAATAATTCTCTCTCCCTCTCTACTTCCTCTCTCTCCCTCTCTCAGGTAGACCTGTTGGTTCCTACTAAGGTAACAGGTGTAGTGACTCAGGGAGCTAAGGACTTTGGCCGTGTCCAGTTTGTGCGCTCCTACAAACTAGCCTACAGCAACGATGGACTGAGGTGGACGACATACCAGGACCAAACACAACACAAGGACAAGGTCTACAACACATGATCATATTGATTGACTGTTTGATTGGTTTGTTGATTGATTGAGACACAGTAAAGACATGACACACATGACAGAGGGACAGAAAGAAAGAGAAGGAGACAGAGAGTGAGGGATGGTGATGGTGATGGTTCAGTCATTGGTGTTCCAGTATGTCTGGTTGTATCTGTGGTTGTCTTGGCAGTGTGTCTGACTGTATCCGTGGTTGTCTTGGGTGACAGGTGTTCCAGGGGAACGTTGAAAATGACACTCACAGGAAGAATTCCGTCCAGCCGCCCATATATGGTCGTTTCCTCCGCCTCATCCCCTGGTCCTGGTACGGACGCATCACACTGAGGATGGAGCTACTGGGCTGCACAGAGGACGACTGACCATCTCTCTCTCTCTTCTCCCTCCGTCTCTTTCTCTCTCACCTAGCTCTCTCTTCTCCCTCCGTCTCTTTCTCTCTCACCTTGCTCTCTCTTCTCCCTCCGTCTTTCTCTCTCACCTAGCTCTCTCTTCTCCCTCCGTCTCTTTCTCTCTCACCTAGCTCTCTCTTCTCCCTCCGTCTCTTTCTCTCTCACCTTGCTCTCTCTTCTCCCTCCGTCTCTTTCTCTCTCACCTAGCTCTCTCTTTTCCCTCCGTCTCTTTCTCTCTCACCTAGCTCTCTTTCCCCCGCTCTCGCTCTTTCCCTGTCCTGCTTCTGTCTCTCTCCCCTTTCTCTATCTCTCCATCTCCCATCTCTCTCGCTCTTCTCCCTCCTTCCATCTCGCTCTCTCACTTAACCTCTTCTCCACCCCCCCCCCTTCCCCCCTCTTTCTCTCTTGCTGGAAGTAGCAGTGTGGACAGTGGTCATAAGAGACACAGGGAAAGAAAATGGGACGTAAAGGTCACAATAGGTGACTGGTTTACCGTGTGTTATTTATTTCTTGGATTATAAGGTACTGTACTTCTGCTCTTCAATGTTTTTGCTATATCGTACTCCTGTGTGATAGCATTTCCAACAGTAGTGTAGTGCCAAAACAATACAGGGTTAACTTCTCCGTGGCCAACCTTTGACTGTTCCCTCCCACCGTTTCTGACGGCGAAACAGCCCTCTCAAAGCACAAAGTTCCCCTAAATAACGATAACATTTGAAAGGCGTTTTACAGACATTGTAAAAGAAAAGTTACAATGTTATTCACACTACGTTGTGAGGAATAAGGTATTTTAATGCTGTTGAACAGATAGAAAATGTCGTCCAAAGTGTGCTATCTACTGTACAATAACCTCTGATATGGTATTCGTTGATACTGGTTGAATACAATATTGATGGTAGTAACATAATTCTTTACCTGATGTGGTGCAATAAGCCACTTTCTGTGTAGTAAAACAAGTGACATAATACTTTCTCTCCGTGTCTGTTTGGGTATCAAATCAAAAGGTGTTGTAATCGGAATGGTCTAAAGCACTTTGCGCTCACCTTGCTAAGGACAGGAGAGTTTGATGCAGCTATCTAAATGTATCTAACCCTAACCATAACCCTAGCTTCATGCCCACATCCCGGTTCAACCCTAACCCTAGCCTCAACCACAACCCTAACCCTAGCCTCAACCCTAACCCTATCCCTAGCCTCAACCCTAACCCTAGCCTCAACCACAACCCTAACCTCAACCACAACCCTAACCCTAACCCTAACCGTAGGGCAAGCTTATTAGCAGCAATAAAAGTTAATTGCCAAAATAGGGCTTAAATGTCAATACAGTGACAACAAATGACATGGAAAGGGGAAGGCAATTCACTCGAGCAGGGGCGGTCCGGGACCAGAAATCGTCTCTGGCATTTCTAACATACCAGCCCACACGGCCTATTTTCTCATCAGCACCCACTATTAGCCAGATAATTAGAAATATGTGAAGAAAAAAAAATAAGTTCGGCTAAAATTGGACCAGCCATCTGGCATTTGTCCAAAATGCCAGTCAGTCCGCCCCTGAACTCGAGCAGTTACAAACTGATGTACACAACACAAGAATATTAGGTGGAAAATAAAATGGTCTGCCGGCCGATGCTGGTTTGCGTCAGAATGGCTCACATTAGGCCTAACTAAAGTCAGTGAAGCCACGAGGGGGAGCACAGCACCGTCTGCCAAACAGACAGATTTTTCCACAATGTGTTTTTTAAATTCAACTGCAAACACTACAATAAACAAATGCTTTACTCTCCAATCCTTTACTGTATCAATGTTAAAATGAAATGCATTTTGCTTCCTGAAATATACAAACAGAGTGACTCCTTGGTCAAATAGTAAAACTCCCACGTTGCTTTTACATTGTGAGATAAATAACGAGTGATTCTATCTAACTTCTCCAATCCCTTCACAACAGTGTTGTCTCATGTCATCTCTAACTTCTTCGTCAGGTAATGGTGTGCGAGATTACATCTGCCCAAACATTCCTCAATTTTCCATCAGTTCTCCCTGTCTTCTTCATCTCTCTCCCTCTCCCTGTATATGTGAGCTTCTCTGCAGGCCAGTTACATAGACCTCATCTAAAATTTGCCCACTGAGATTGTTCCGTCTTTGTACCACTCTCTCTATCTCTCTATTCTTCTCTTTCACCAGTCTATCCTTCTCCTCCAACTGTCTGTTGAACTCCCTCAGCATCTTTGTCTGTTAGATCATGACGTTCCTCTGTAACTCCGATAGAACTATCTTCATCAGGTTTCTCTCTGCTTCAACTCTGGCATCTTCTTCATGGTTCTCCTTGATCTCCTCAATCTCATGCCTGTGTCTCCCCTCCATCTCTCTCCTTTCGTCCTCTTTCTCCTCTCTAAATCTCTCCAGCTCTCTTTCCATCCCATTCCTCCTATCAGACTCATTCTATAGCTCCCTCTCTAGATCTCTCTTCTTCTCCTCCTCACCTCTCTCTTCTTTCGACTGTCTCTCTGGTTCAGTTATTTGTTCTCTAAGTGTTCTGATATCTCCATTGAGCTTCTGCATTACTCCTCCTTTCATATGAGAGTCCTGCAGCTCCTCCCGGCCCGCCACAGGAGTCGCTAGTGCGCGATGAGACAAGGATATCCCTGCCGGCCAAACCCTCCCTAACCTGGATGACGCTGGGCCAATTGTGCACCGCCCCAAGGGTCTCCCGGTCACGGCCAGCTGCGACAGAGCCTGGGCTCGAACCCAGAATAGACCACCACTGCGCCACCCGGGAGGCCCTCATGTACTTAATGTTGAGGGCCTGGTACCCGCTCCCATACTTCTCTACAAGCTAATGGAGGTCCTGACTCCCTGCTTGGAGAAACTCCTCAATGCTCAAGGCTTTCAGCATGGGTGAATAGAATCCCAATGTGTTCCCAACAACCCTCGCAAAACATCTCCTCTATTCTCTCCAGCATCCCTCTCTCCCCCTCTTGGAGGGCTGTACTGGTACAGCCAGGAGAAAGGCGTGGGGTCCCGTGACAGACAGATGGACACAGAGACCCACATCCTGTCTCATTTCCTCTAGAAAGGGTCCATGGCAGAAGCAGTGTGCAGTGTCCACCAGCACCAGCCGTCTCTCTAACCCAGAGTCCTTAGTTTACTGTAGATCTGAATGTCATGAAGTTTCTGTGGATAACCTTGCCTGTGGCTGACAAGGGGAAGTATTTTTAGCAGATTGAATTCTCCTGAAATGAAAAAGCTCTGAGATATTCATAGTTGTTCTGCACCGTTCTCCACTGGGCATATTTTTTCTGAACTGTAAAGATTTAACAGTACAGTGTGTACCAGAATTAGCTTCTCTTATCTCTTTGGACCCATTCACATTTAAATTAGTGAAATTGCCTCGATGGCAGAAATAGTCTCAATGCTTTTCCATCCCCTGACAAATAAGTTCATGTAGCTGACTGGTGGTATCTAACAGTCTGAGAAGAGAGTATCATTACCACCTGCTGGTCAATGCTGGGAATTGCAGTGCATTTACAAAAACCTGAAAGTCAGACATACAGTACCGTACTGGTGGGCTCAACTTGCACTCACTGATGATGGCCTCGTTCCACAGGAGAGATGGTACAGGGACAAGGGCCAGCCAGTGTTTGTTGTTGTTCTAATAGAGGGTACAGGTATGTTGACTGGTTTGTAGTCTACAATTTCCTGTACTCATAGACACAGACACACACCCTCCCTGGATTGAAAACCAACAGTTCGCCCTGGGACGATGCACAGAGAACACTTGTACTGCCTGCCTGCCCAGCTGGGTTAGGGTGAGGGGGTTGGGCTGGGCTGGGCCTGGCAAGGGGGTAAAGGCTGAGTTTGGGTTAGGGAGTGGGAGTAGCGGAGGCTAGGGGGTAGAATTACGGGATAAGTTTGGGTGAGAGGGTGCAGGAGAGCAGTATTTAATTGGGGGGGGGGCTTCATTTTAAAGATACATCCAGCAACTCTGCTCCCAGTCACGACTGGGAGACTAGGACAGGCAGAGCGGAGAGAGATCCAAGTGCTATGTTTATGGCTAGCCACCCTGTAGTTGTATCTTGTTTTGGACTGGTGTACACAGGTGTCATGCCCCCTCAGATTTGTAACGTTCTAAAAAAGTATTATAATAATTATAATTTTAAATAAACGTTGTTGTTTCTCTGTAATACTGCTAGCCAACTAACACATTTATGAAGTTGGCTTTACTTAGCCCAGATAGGTTCCCAATCTCCAAACCTCATAACTAGCTACCAAGAAGCCATCACAGTGCAGTTATCACAAAACACATCCTTTTCAGTGTTATAGGCTAACTAGAAGATGAGGCAAGACAAGACATTGTTCTGCCTGCCTCATCCTCTCTCTCTCTCGCGCTGGCTCGCCTGCTCTTTCTCCTCTAATGATGCGAGTGTGTGTTCATTCTTCAGTCTGTTGCGTGTAGAATATCCTTGCCAATGAATTGACGATAGGCCCCGGTTTTCTGATTGCGAGACACAGCACTCTATTGTGTGATACCGTTCTTGATTGCCGGTCGATAGGCCTAGTGCCACAGTTCTGAATGTCTGCCTGGTGGCCGACCTGCCTAAACTGTGCCCCTCCCCTCCCTCTCCGTCCCTCGCTAGCTCGCTATGAAAGATGCAAGTGTTTGTGTTCTCGGACGTATGGCAACTGATCAGTCTCCTCCATTCCAAAAATACTGAATCTTAGGAGTCGATTCCTAGCAGGATCAAATATTGACACTCAGAAGTGGGAGTCGACACAGGGAGAAGACGTGCAAGGAGTCGAAGAATCAATTATTTTGGAGTCGACTCTCCACCACTACGTCATCGTCGTTAACAGTTGGAAAAAATGCAGCGGTGAAGTCCTGTCTGGCAATACTTTGAGAATTTAATTGAGGTGGTGAAATGCAAATTTAGCCAGGTTGGAATTGAGGTCCAGTAATGGCAGCACAGGTGCAATGATTAACCATCTGAAAGGGACCTACCGTCAGACCAAAACCGTTGCTGGCAACAGTGCAGCTAGCTGCATTGTGATTTCACGTGGAATTGTATGAATTTTTTGTACAATTTTAACGGAAAACCGAGCAAAGAAATGGCTACTACCAATCAAGTTAGAGTAGCTAGCTTGTCTAACTATCTTAACCAAGATATCACAGATGAAACAAAAAGAGGTTACCGTGGTAAAGCGACTGGAGTCATGTTTGTGCCTATGAGATTGAGACTGACTAGTAGTCAGTGTTGTGTTGTCTTCCCGAGCAGTTGAAACTCAAACACAGAAAAACAACCTAGCCTATGAACAAAACAATGTAAATGGCCAAGAAACACAAGGACAAAGTCTCACTTCAGCAGACTTCAATTAAATTAGCTGGCATGCCTGCTGGAATGGTTGGTAGACTTTAGAAAAGCAAGCAATAACTAAATGTACTGAATAAGACTCGCATTCTTTCAAACTTTTATCCAGATATTAGCGGAGATGCAGAGAAGCACATTTTGTTTCTTCAATAAAAGAACCACCAGTTAGAAGGACAGCTCAAGAGTTGTGCTTAGATACGCAGTATTTTTTACATAGAATTAAGCATATGTAACAGTTTAACTTTAGTCCGTCCCTTCGCCCCGACCCGGGCGCGAACCAGGTACCCTCTGCACACATCAACAACAGTCACCCACGAAGCATCGTTACCCATCGCTCCACAAAAGCCACGGCCCTTGCAGAGCAAGGGGTACCACTACTTCAAGGTCTTAAAGCGAGTGACGTCACTCAGTTTACGTACTGCAAATCCAATAACCCAGACCCAGCATCAATAAACCAGCAGTTTGTAAAGAAAAATAACCCAATTAAGTGACCCAACGCCTGCAACCCAGCAGTTGGGTCAACCGTGGGTCAACCCATCCACCCTCACATATCTTTTGGGGTGCATGACGCCACTGTGTACAGGAGACGACGATGGTCAGTCACCATCTCGGGTCCTGGGGAGCTTAGTTCCCACAGACAGACAGACAGTCAGTCAGTCAGTCATCTCTCTCTCAAGGTGACGGAGTGTTTCTCCTTATCTCTGACTGCGTGTCCTGTCCCACGTGTGTGTGTGTATGAGATATACCACTATCCCACATGTGTGTGGAGAGATAGACCGAGGGGAAGAGGGTTTCTATTACAACACAGGAAGTACCCCACTCCTCCATCCTCTTCTCCTCCTCCTCTGTCTGTCTCCTTCCCTTTCCTTCTTTGCAGCAGTATTTGAGTGATGGTGAACTATGCAGTAGGACAGGACGGCTGGTTTCAGATGAAAGACCTTGGATCTGATGGGAAAAGCCTCTCTGTGAATGTGAGAGAGGATGTGACAACGTGGTGTTTTGCCTCTCTTCGCTCTCTGGGTGTGTGGTTGAGGACGCAGATCAGAGGAGAAGCTAAATCAATAAATCATTCAAATAACTAAATATGTCACTAAATCTCTAAAATCCCCAAATCTGTCAGTGCAAGTTCTCTCTGTGTGTCTGAGGGCCAATGGTGTGAGCTGGTGAAACATCAAAGAGTGAGTTGAGCACTGAAGTTGACCTTGAACTCGGGCCACGACACAAGGCTAATAACATGGTAAGAGCATTGTAACAAGGAGTGACCTCTCTGTAATTACTTTCTCAGCACCACAATAATGCTGAAGTCATTACATCTGATAACAGTCTTAATAGCAGGACAACAGGACAGCTCAGTGTGTGCATGTGTGTGTGTGTGCGTGCATGCGTGGGGAGGGAGGGAGGGAGGGCGGGGTACAAGTCAAAAGTTTGGACACCTACTCATTCAAGGGATTTTCTTAATTTTTAGTATTTTCTAAATTGTTGAAGTCGGGGGGTTGTGTAGGACAGGTCATCTGATGCAGCACTCCATCACTCTCCTTCTTGGTCAAATAGTCTTTACACAGCCTGGAGTCACCAGAAAAGCACCATCACACCTCCTCCTCCATGCTTCACGGTGGGAACCAAACGTGGAGATCATCCGTTCACCTACAGTTGGAACCAAAAATCTCTAATTTTGACTCATCAGACCAAAGGACAGATTTACACTGGTCTAATGTCCATGACTCGTGTTTCTTGGCCCAAGCAAGTCTCTTCTTATTATTGGTGTCCTTTAGTAGTGATTTCTTTGCAGCAATTCGACCACAAAGGCCTGATTCACACAGTCTCCTCTGAACAGGTGATGTTGAGATGTTACTTGAACTCTGTGAAGCATTTTTTTGGGCTGCAATTTCTGAGGCTGGTAACTCTAATGAACATATCCTCTGCAGCAGAGGTAACTCTGGGTCTTCCTTTCCTGTTGCAGTCCTCATGAGAGCCAGTTTCATCATAGCGCTTCATGGTTTTTGCGACTGCACTTGAAGAAACTTTAAAAGTTATTGAACTGTTCCGGATTGACTGACCTTCATGTCTTAAAAGTAATGATGGACTGTCGTTTCTCTTTGCTTATCTGAGCTGTTCTTTCCATAATATGGACTTGGTGTTTTACCAAATAGGGCTATCTTCTGTATACCACCCCTACCTTGTCACAACAGAGCTGATTTTCTCAAACGCATTAAGAAGGAAAGAATTTCCACAAATTAACTTTTAACAAGGAACTCCTTAATTGAAATGCATTCCAGGTGACTACCTCATGAAGCTGGTTAAGAGAATGCCAAGCGTGTGCAAAGCTGTCATCAAGGCAAAGGGTGGCTACTTTGATGAATCTCAAATATAAAATATTTATTTAACACTTTTTTGGTTACTACATGATTCCATATGTACTATTTCATAATTTTGATGTCTTCACTACTTTCATACACTGTCGAAAATAGTAAAAAACCCTGAAATGAGTAGGTGTGTCCAAACCTTTGACTGATATATATATTTTTTACAATAAACAAAAACATACACAGACAAAAACAATCATCAGCCTAACATTTACATACATTATTTCAACAAACAGTTCTTATAGAATCCGTTACAGACTGTTATATTGTTCTTAACTATGAAGTTATACAGTTGAAGTTGGAAGTTTACATACACCTTAGCCAAATACATTTAACCTCAGTTTTTCACAATTCCTGACATTTAATCCTATTTTGCGGTTTGTTTTGGTTGCATTTTCGGATTATGTTGTTCCCAATAGAAATGAATGGTAATTCCCTGTTTTAGGTCAGTTAGGATCATCACTTTATTTATAAATGTGAAATGTCAGAATAATAGTAAAGAGAATGATTTATTTCAGCTTTTATTTCTTTCATCGCATTCCCAGTGGGTCAGAAGTTTACAAACACTCAATTAGTATTAGGTAGCATTGCCTTTAAATTGTTTAACTTGGGTCAAACGTTTCGGGTAGTCTTCCACAAGCTTCCCACAATAGGTTGGGTGAATTTTGGCCATTCCTCCTGGCAGAGCTGGTGTAACCGAGTCAGGTTTGTAGGCCTCCTTGCTCTCACATGCTTTATCAGTTCTGCCCACACATTTTCTATGGGATTCAGGTCAGTGCTTTGTGATGTCCAATCCAATACCTTGACTTTGTTGTCCTTAAGCCATTTGCCACAACTTTGTAAGTAAGCTTGGGGTCATTGTCCATTTGGAAGACCCATTTGTGACCCAGCTTTAACTTCCTGACTGATGTCTTGAGATGATACAGTGAATTATAAGTGAAATAATCTGTCTGTAAACAATTGTTGGAAAAATGACTTGTGTCATGCGCAAAGTAGATGTCCTAACCGACTTGCCAAAACTATAGTTTGTTAACAAGAAATTTGTGGGAAAGTATGTTTTATTTGTGTTTAACTTGTTGTTGTTGGCTCTCTTCAAACCTAAAATATCATGATAATCGCATACTCTGAAAAAGTTACATCTGAGTTCAACATTAAAATGTAAGAAAAAAGACACACAAAAAAAAATATCTTTACAAGCTAAAGAAGAAAACATTTGAAGTCTTATTCCTGCTTAAGTTCAGAACTGTTCTTTTCTTTGTTCGTTTAACCTTGTAAAGATTGTTTATGGGCTTTTCTAAGATAGTGATTTACTTTTCTTACATTTTTATTTTGAACCTTAAGAACCATTATGCTATTTCTTGCCGTCGTGGAGCCTGTGTACTTTCCATGTAATACGTTTCATTTTGTTGCCATTTACTTGTACAGAATCAAAGTTAACCCTGTCTGTTCCGTCAAGCATTGAAGAACCAGATAAAACATTTTAGCAGATATGGAAGAGTCATAGTATGAATACATAGTTATTGTATACATTGCGTATATAAAATGTGTAAAAAGGTAGCCTGAGCAATCATTTAACAGAGAACACACCAAAAAAACATAAAGCAAAGTACTTTGTACTTTGAGGCTCTGTTCCTGTTTAGGGCTTTTACGATCCAACTCCTCTCCTAATGTACCAACAGTCTGTGGATGATGTCACTATACTGTACATTGAACAACAACTGTCAGTTAAGTGCTGTGGTCAGTTTGTAATACCTTGTGAATTCAATTCAAGTATAGTGGCTAGTGGGGCTCTACTTGGGGAGAGTGGGTCCACCGAAAGTGAGATGTGTGGAGGCACCACACATATTTCAGGGAAGTGTCTGATGCTCTCCCAGCCACCCCGTCCAGATCCCTCGGATAGAGCCCATCTCCACTCTCACCAATAACCACCATTGAATCCTAGCTATAATGAAAACAAGGAATACTCTAAAATCTAATCTGTCCATCACTCTTATTAATTTTACAGTAGGTTTGCAAGTCAAAAATTGTTTTAATTACATTGTAGTATAGATGAATCCTTCCTTCCCTCTCTCCCAAGCTAACCTCATCTATCTCCACCTCCCCCTCCCAGTTTTCCCTCCCCCTTTACCCCACCCAAGCCAAGTTTGTCCCAACCTTCCATCCTTACCCACCCAAGCAAGCTTGTCCCAAACTCCCAACTCTTTTTTCCTTCCTTTCAGACACACTTACAACCATCCATCCATCAAATTACTAATCCATTCTCAATCATTCCCACACAACACATAGCCTATGCATCCAGGGGGCTTTTCATGTCCACCCCTACTTCAGACGGTCCGATTCTGAACTCTTTCTGGAGTTGTGGGAAATTAGGGAAGGAGGGAGGAAGGGGAGAGAGGTAGGGAGGGAGAGAAAGAGAGAGCGGGCATGAGTGCAGTGACTGTTTATGATCAACATGCCTTACAGAGGCAGTATTCTGCAGGAGTTGTGTTTCTGCCGTGTTTGTGTGTTTGGAGTGTTGCGAAGTGTCAACGTGGTGTGTGCTATGCACCCGTCTCCTCCCTCTGTGGGCATGCGAGAGCGTAAGTGTGTGTGTGTGTGGGCTTGTATTAATATATTCGTGGGTACCGGAAATCCCCAAAAGTCCCCACAAGGATAGTAAAACCAGGAAAATTCTCCCTTGTGAGGACTTTTCCCAGGTCCCCACGAGGACAAAGGCTGTTTTAGGTTTAGGATTAGAAATGAGGGAAAATAGGTTTTTGCATGGAAATCAAGGAGGTGTAGCAAAACATATGCTGTGTGTGCGTCTGTGTGCAAGTAAGTGAGAGAGAGAGAGAGAGAGAGAGAGAGAGAGATATAAATATATATATATTTTGTATATATATACATATATATTTGATTTGTATTTTTCGATATGTATACTTTGACAATGTAAGTAATAACGAACCTACCATGTCAATAAAGTCAATTGAATTGAATTGAATTGAGAGAGGTAGGGGGCAGGGTGGAGTAGAGAGCAGAGCAGACCCCCGGTCTCAGAAAGCAGTCTGTTTCCTCTAAAAGGTCTGATTCAGCTTGGTTAGAAAAAAACACAGACAGGAATTTTATTAGATAGCTCCGGTTGGCGGCAGAGCCTCTAGTTCTCTGGTTTAAAATTGCCACGGTGCACAAACTCTGCTTGAAAATCAAAATGTTGCAGACCTCTGGAAAACATCGGTCTCTGTACCATATCTGAGTCAGCGAATGGGCTTTAACCAAATTCTTGACCAAAAAATGTTGTTTAGAACGGCAATGTTATGGCATTGTGTTATAGACTGCAACAGTCAGGTACCCAAACTAACGGTCAACTACAGCACATACATTTGATTCATTCTGGTGCTTTGAGGCAGAAGTCCAATGCTCCCACCCCTCACTGGTGCCGGCTAAGCACTGTGTTGTATTAAAGAGGGTATATCTGCAGGAAAGTGGCAAATAAGGGACTATTAGAAAGGAGGTCATACAAACATTGCCTTTTTTTTGTTACGGGTAACGTACAGTGAATTCTGTCTGAAATAGGTATAGAAATATAATGAGGATACTATTTCAGTCCAACGTCGTCAGTAAAGAATCTCTCTTTTCATAGTCGTTTTTGGAGATGGAAAGAGCTCTCAGGGCCAGAGAAAGTGGCTAGCTGCTGTTGAATGGACTAGGTCATCAATCCATGTAAAGTGCATGGAGCCCCAGCTCTAATTAAAAGCAGTATTATTGTTAAGGTGTGGCTGCCACTCCACTTCATGTCTGAGACCCAGTGTTAGATTTAGACCTGTATAATGTTCTCATTACACAAAATCCCAGCACTTAACACACACAAAGACCCCCTGTCCTGCACAGACTGTGTATATGTGTGTGTGTGTGTGTGTGTGTGTGTGTGTGTGTGTGTGTGTGTGTGTGTGCGTGCGTGCGTGCGTGCGTGCGTGCGTGCGTGCGTGCGTAAGTGCGTAAGTGTGTGTGACTGGAACAGGCCTAGTGGACTGGGGAGTTAGAGAGCAATCAAGAATATGTTTCATTGATGTTCATAAGCGGACTGACTTTTTTTTTACATAATTAACCCCTTTAAATGAACATTTCTAGCTATCATCAGAAATAACAACACAAACTAGAATGATTTATTATTTACACTTTCAGGAATTCCAGTGGCTTGACCCATGCTAATCCTGGTCAACAAAATGAAATAGACAAATATCCTACCAGCCACTCTCCAAATGAAAAGCATAACACCAAAAGTAGTGACTTTTCTCTCAGTAATATTCCTGATGTTTGTGCAATCCCTCCAGAGCTCTCTGAGGCCAGAGACCAGCATGGAGGCTGGCTCTGTAGACCTCTCTCTCTCCTCAACATCAAACAGATCTTACGGACAGACTGGTATTCAACCCCAGGTCTCCTGCAATCTACTAAATTGTGTTAGCGTACACAATTCTTCAGGGCTTGGACGAGGTTACTCGCTCACTGAACCTCCAGGAGCCATCTAAAGATCTTGGAGATTTCTTGTGGTCTAGGAAGTAAATTAAGCCAATTCTAAAGATTATCCAAATAAACACACAATTATCTGTGTACGGTTCAGACAGTTGGTGAACTTTCAAAAACAAAGTCGGTGCCGTTAGTGAATGTCTTGACGAAGGTCGTTAAACTCTATAGGTAAGTAATGGTGTGAGTGGGAGCCCTTCTGTTGATGCCCTGAGCTATGGAGTTTATATTCCCGTCAGCATGAGCGAGACAGTGTGTGTGTATGTATGTGTGTGAGAGATAAGGTAGTAGTCAATTCAAAGGGCCCATGAACTTTAACAGAGACAGTTTCCCCCCGTCCACTAAAGTCCTCAGTTCCTCTCACATCCGGTTCTCACAGGACACTGCTCTGCTTATCTGACTAACAAGTCAGAGGTCAGGGGTCATATCTGATACCGCTTCACTGGACCAATGAGAGGGCATGTTGTTGTAGTGATAATCCAGCTAGGCTTTACAGGACCTCTGCGAGAAGCTATAAGGAACTCTTCTAGATGGTAGTAAATCCCATCTTTCAGACCGTCGTAAATCTGATCTGTCAAGACAAGAAAAGATTATCAAGACACAGAGGCACCGCATGAACAATATACAGTATCAATATTTTAGTGCAATCAACCACATCTAAATAATGTTTACAATGCTATATAAATGCATACATACACAGCCTTTGCAATGCTCTCTCTCCTTTCTGTCTCTCAGCTGTCTCTCTGTCTCTCAGCTGTCCCTCTCTCTCTCATTGCCTCTCCCTTGCTTTGGGAAAACAGATTACTGTAACAAGAATATTTGTGGCTTGATTCATTAACAGTCTGTTGTTGAGTGTGGTGTAACGACAGAATGTGAGAGCCATGCAGTCTTTTGGCAAGCCAAATGACAGAGAAAGTAAATAGAGAACATATCAACTGTCCACATCACCACCTCCATTATAAACTAATAACAATCACACTGATCTGGTTGTAATGAGCTGGATCTTAGTTGGAGGCGACTGTTGCATCACTTCTATTGCTCCTGTCTTGAGTTATTGTCCACTGTCTATCCTTGAGGAACACTCCAGTGTTTTGGACAGAGGTGTTTTGAGTCCATCTCTTGCCTCCTGTTGCTTTAACACATAGCTGGAGAGGAACAATGTTTGTGAATGAATGGATGGATTAGAGAGGAGGCCAAAGACGAAAGATGCATGTGAATGAGAGAAGACAGGCAGAGTTTGCGTGCTGCTTGACTGTGTGTGTGTGTGTGTGTGTGTGTGTGTGTGTGTGTGTGTGTGTGTGTGTGTGTGTGTGTGTGTGTGTGTGTGTGTGTGTTTGAGGATAGAAAACATTAGTCTCTAGTGAGTGTGTTGTGCTTTGCAACATTCCAAGCAATGTGTGGTTAGATTGAGCAGACAAATCATCCTTAGCCAATCAACACACAGAACTGTTCCTAATTAAACACACTGACTCACCGACTTAACACGAACAAACCAACAGAATGGTACTGTACAGTGGAGAGTCTCTGGAGGCTTGGTAAAGAGAAAGAGGGCAGAGAGATTGTTGTGTGTCAGTAACCCAACCGTTAAAACACACCTCGGCATCACCAGAGTCTCAGCCCTCCCCACCAAGAGACTAACGAGGGTTTGATTGACAAACTACAACAGAGGCTGTCTACCAGAGTAATGCACTTCAGTGATTGGCTAAAGTGAACTGGCAGGACCCCAGCACTCATATTGTATGTTGCTTCTGGCTTATATGCCTGAATGAGACAATGCAGTCCAACTCACACTCTCCCATGTAGTTGATTGACTCTGGATCCAAGCCAGGTGGGTGTGTCTCTAGAGATTTCAGCTCTCATAGTTGGTTGGTTGTTTAGCAACAAAACCGGCGTGTGCTCAACTATGGGGCAAAACAGACAGGGTTGGCTTAGATTGTTGACAACGCGTCAATTATATTTCATCTCCAATGGTTACCGAAATTATAAAGTTGCACAATGAGTATTTGTCTCTCAAACCCTTACAAAAAAAAATATTGCAGTAAAAGGGCAGTAACTGCAGTCGACTGTGGTATTCTGAACGCAGTACTTGCAAAATAACTGCGGTGTACTCAAATCAAATCAAATGTTATTTGTCACATGCGCCGAACAGGTGTGGACCTTACAGTGAAATGAGTACTTACAAGCCCTTAACCAACAATGCAGTTTTAAGAAAAATGTGTTAAGAAAGTATAAATAAGAAATAAGAAAAATGTAAAAAATAACAAATAATTAAGGAGCAACAATAAAATAAGAGCAGGCTATATACAGGTGGTACCGGTACAGAGTCAATGTGTGAGGGCACCGGTTAGTTGAGGTAATATGTACATGTAGGTAGAGGTAAAATGACTATGGATAATAAACAGAGAGCAGCAGCAGCGTAAAAATGCAGGGTGGGGTGGGGACAATGCAAATAGTCCGGGTAGCCATTTGATTAGCTGTTATGGCGTGGGGGTAGAAGCTGTTAAGATGCCTTTTGGATCTAGACTTGGTGCTCCGGTACTGCTTGCCATGTGGTAGCAGAGAGAGCAGTCTGACTAGGGTGGCTGGAGTCTTTGGCGATTTTTTTCTGACACCGCCTGGTATGGAGGTCCTGGATGGCAGGAAGCTTGGCCCCAGTGATGTAATGGGCCGCACACACTACCCTCTGTAGTGCCTTGCAGTCGGAGGCCGAGCAGTTGCCATACCAGGCCGTGATGCAACCTGTCAGGATGCTCTTGATGGTGCAGCTGTAGAACTTTTTGAGGATCTGAGGACCTATGCCAAATCTTTTCAGTCTCCTGAGGGGGAATAGGCGGTGCCCTCTTCACGACTGTTTTGGTGTGTTTGGACCATGATAGTTTGTTGGTTGTTATCCTGGCACCACACTGCCAGGTCTCTGATCTCCTTCCTATAGGCTGTCTCATCGCTGTCGGTGATCAGGCCTACAACTGTAGTGTCGCCGGCAAACTTAATGATGGTGTTGGAGTCGTGCCTGGCCGTGCAGTCATGAGTGAACAGGGAATACAGGAGGTGACTGAGCACGCACCTCTGAGGGTCCCTTGTGTTGAGGATCAGTGTGGCAGATGTGTTGTTACCTACCCTAACCACCTGGGGGTGGAACATCAGGAAGTCCAGGATCCAATTGCAGAGGGAGGTGTTTAGTCCCAGGGTCCTTAGCTTAGTGATAAGCTTTGAGGTCACTATGGTGTTAAACTCTGAGCTGTAGTCAATGAATAGCATTCTCACGTAGGTGTTCCTTTTGTCCAGGTGGGAATGGGCAGTGTGGAGTGCAATAGAGTTTGCATCATCTGTGGATCTGTTGGGGTGGTATGCAAATTGGTGTGGGTCTAGGGTTTCTGGGATAATGGTGTTGATGTGAGCCATGACCAGCCTTTCAAAGCACTTCATGGCTACAGACGTGAGTGTCATGGGTCGGTAGTCATTGAGGCAGGTTACCTTGGTGTTCTTGGGCACAGGGACTATGGTGGTCTGCTTGAAACATGTTGGTATTACAGACTCGGTCAGGGACAGGTTGAAAATATCAGTGAAGACACTTGCCAGTTGGTCCGCGCATGCTCAGATTACACATCCTAGTAATCCATCTGGCCCTGCGGCCTTGTGAATGTTGACCTGTTTAAACGTCTTACTCACACAGTCATCCGGAACAGCTGATGCTCTCATGCATGCTTCAGTGTTGCTTGCCTCAAAGTGAGTATAGCAGTTATTTAGCTCGTATGGTAGGCTCGTGTCACGGGGCAGCTTGCGGCTGTGCTTCCCTCTGTAGTCCATAATAGTTTGCATACCCTGCCACATCCGACACGCGTCGGAGCCGGTGTAGTACGATTCAATCTTAGTCCTGTATTGATGCTTTGCCTGTTTGATGGTTCGTCAGAGGGCATAGCGGTATTTCTTATAATCGTCCGGGTTAGAGTCCCGCTCCTTGAAAGCGGCAGGTCTACCCTTTAGCTCAGTACGGATGTTGCCTGTAATCCATGGCTTCTGGTTGGGGTATGTACGTACGGTTACTGTGTGGACAACGTCATTGATGCATTTATTGATGAAGCCAGTGACTGATATGGTGTACTCCACAATGCCATCGGAAGAATCCCGGAACATATTCCAGTCTGTGCTAGCAAAACAGTCCTGTAGCTTAGCATCTGCGTCATTATTGAGCGAGTCACTGGTACTTCCTGCTTTAGTTTTTGCTTGTAAGCAGGAATCAGGAGGATAGAGTTATAGTCACATTTGTCAAATGGAGGGCGAGGGAGAGCTTTGTATGCGTCTCTGAGCGTGGAGTAAAGGTGGTCTTGTCTTTTCTTTCCTCTGGCTGCACATTTAACATGCTGTTAGAAATGAGGTAAACAGATTTAAGTTTGCCTGCATTAAAGTCCCCGGCCACTAAGAGCGCCAGCTCTGGACTGCAGTTAGAGTTAGAGTTATTGGTTAGCTAGCTAGCTAGCAAATATTTGCCATATCAGCATAGACGTGACATCGGTCAATCACCTCAAAACAAGACATGGTATCCAGAACAACATCAAACGAGCCACTTACGATGCAACACATTACAGTTTCTTGTCATTGTTGCTAACTGTCCAACCATCCAGAACCATTGGAAGCACATGCATCATTTTTGTGACGTTGTCAGCTAAACCATCTACAGTGTATTCGGAAAGTATTCAGACCCCTTCACATTTTACCACATCAATCTACACACAATACCCCATAATGACAAAGCAAAAACAGGTTTTTAGAAATGTTGGCAAATATATTTTTAAAAAAGAACAGAAATATCACATTTACATAAGTATTCAGACCCTTTACTCAGTACTTTGTTGAGGCACCTTTGGCAACGATTACAGCCTTGAGTCTTCTTGGGTATGACGCTACAAGCTTGGCACCCCTGTATTTGGGGAGTTTCTCCCATTCTTCTCTGCAGATCCTCTCAAGCTCTGTCAGGTTGGATGGGGAGCTTCGCTGCACAGCTATTTTCAGGTCTCTCCAGAGATGTTCGGTCGGGTTCAAGTCCGGGCTCTGGCTGGGCCACTCAAGGACATTCAGACACCTGTCCCGAAGCCACTCCTGCGTTGTCTTGGCTGTGTGCTTAGGGTCGTTGTCCTGTTGGAAGGTGAACCTTTGCCCGAATCTGAGGTCATGAGCGATCTGTAGCCGGTTTTCATCAAGGATCTCGCTGTACTTCATCTTTCCCTCGATCCTGACTAGTCTCCCAGTCCCTGCCGCTGAAAAACATCGCCACAGCCTGATGCTGCCACCACCATGCTTTACCGTAGGGATGATATTGGCCACCTGAAACCAAAAAGGGTTCTCCTATAGGGACAACCGAAGAAACATTTTGGAACACTTTTTGTCTAAGAGTGTAGGACTATGAGTGACACTGGCACAACATATAATACCAAGCCTTTCATGACACAAGCACACAGTAGCATAACCAAGTCACAGGTAAGCAACCTGTAATGATAAAGCAGGGTTCACAATCCCCAGCCACCATAAACGATCACATACAGCAAGTTTGACCATCCTAAGGTGCCTCTGGTTTGCCATAAATGTCATATGTCCTCATAGGGATGTTACTGCAGTTTCACAGACCAATGCGTGAGTCACTCCAGCATTAGAGTTAATTTTTCACATGCGAGTCCAGTTCAGGTGTCACATGGGCTGGCCAGTCATGGTCGGAAACAAAATAGGTACCTATGAGGACAATGCACGCCAGCAATTACCAGACAGCATTTTGGCTGTTAAATGGCCTCCTGACATATGGCAGTCCTGTTCCATGGCAACTCTGTCTCTAGTAACTGCCTGGGGGAGGACTGACGCCTACCAAGCACAGTTCTGGGAGATTCAGGATGGCATTGACATTGGAGAGGTGCAATTCCTATGACATGTGAAGGCCAAATAAGTTGATGGAATTTCTTGTCAATGAGTGTCAGGTTGTGTTGGTTCATTATAGTTAACACCTGCCTTATGTGCTTGCCATATGTGGTTGCATCCTCCCCATACACCATAACTGTCACCAATTCAACATATAAGGTTACGCCAGGGCAGACAGCCAGGATGATGGACATGACTGTCTTGAAGAAGCAATGTGCCAGCTCAACCCAAACAGGATAAGAATGCACTGGGACATCCCAATGTGCATCGCAAAGTCAGTGAGCCAGCAGAAGGTCATGTTGGATTCAGGTCGACATATTGAACGAGCAATGAATCAAAGCTCACTTCTAAACGACAAGGAGGTGACTTAAGAGCCCAATCCTGGAGGGGCAAGTTATACCACAGTGGGGGCAAGTTGTAAGGCTAGGGAGACGGTGTCAAAGTCCAGGGTTGGATTCTCTTTCCTTTTGTTGGAGCCTCCCAGTCGCCTCATTGATCCTCAAAGAGGCGTGTGACTTGGAAAACTTAGTGTTGCCAGGCCAAGCAGTCTGCTGCCTTTAAATGTATCCACACAAAGGTGTTTGAGTTTACATGGTGAGCAAATTGGATTCCTAACATAGTCGAAGTACACAAAAAAGAGTATTGAGTACAAGTCATAAGTATTGTACACAAATCTGGAAAATGGCTCATTTAAAACGTGTACATATACAGTACAGGTGATTAAACCACCATTTAATTGTAATATGGCAGCTATATTGGATTTTGGACGCCATATTGGATTTGGAGTCAAATTTAAGTAATTACAAGAGTATGGGCTAAACATTTAAAGAGGTTCGAGATAGAGGAAACTTTAACAGGGGAAAATGACCGTTTTCTGTGTCTGAGCCCACACCCCTTAGAGTAAATTACAATAGCCACAACATCAAAAAACGTGTTGCTTTATGCATTTTTTTTCTCCAGACAGGACCATACAACACTGAATGAGAGCAAATTAGACTTGGAAAGTTGTCTATTGAAAAGCTACCAAAAAGTTAAGTTAATTAAGAATAGTTTGTATTTCCGCCTATTGTATTGGTGTATTTACAGGTCTATATTTCCAAAATGCTTTAAGATATCCTAATGCTGTTAGGTTGTGTATGTAGGGCAGACAGTTGACTACTTGTATTCCAAATTTGAGAAATATCAGAGCTTGCAATATTGGGTTACATAAGCTTATGTGGCCTGTTTAAGTGAAGGGATGTGTCACAATATCTGTCAATTTAAACACTTTTGTAGTAACACATTTTTGTACGTCCATCCATTAAAAATAAAAAATGTAAGCAGTTCATTTTTGGCCACTAGCCTAGGATAGAAGGGGTTGAAGGGACCAGGGAGGGAGGGGTAGCGGGGAGGAGGGGGGACATTCTCAAACCACAAGTCAGCATGTCACCACATATTGTGCAATATGGATTTTATCTGGAATTCTTGGCTCTGATAAGTTCTGATGTGTCAAAAGTTAATCTGATGTGTATATGCACTTTGTAGGCTATATTCCAAAGATTGATTTCCCGTTTTATATAGACCACATTTTTAGTTTATTCCATCACACTTTTAGAAAACGTCACCTGCGCTGTGGGACTGGGACATTCGCCTCTGCTGCTCGGAGTGGTCCAGAAACGGGACGTGCAAGGCTACAGAGCGGCTATTCGGTAGAGCCAAGGAAGAACGCTACACAGCCACACCTGCAATAGCCCGCTGCTCTCACAAGAGACGCTTGTTTGACCAGCAGCAATAAGAAGAAGCAACTTCGAGATTTTTTTTCTTCTCATGTGTTCATTTCTTGTTGCTTAGCTAGTTACGTGGTTCCTCCCAGGTCGCGCCGAGCTGCGAGGTGCAATCATTCGCAACTGGACGGTGTCAAAATCACCTCGTCGCACAGCTGGAAAAGTTATACGGTAACAGCTACGTCTTATTAGACTTATTTTTCTCTACTGTTTCGAAGTGTAACATTTAGTGTAATAACATAGGCTATTATTATGGAATATTTGGTAACATTTTAGTGCTGGTAGCGTGTACAGATTTCGTATACTTCAGAAGAACAACTGTAACAAACTGAACTTTTTGAATAGGTGTTGTTTTTTATACCATAAAGACTGAAAAAGGTAAAATAGTTACTTCCACTTTGATTAGAAAATACCCAGGCTCACTTTCTAACATTGATTTATTGAGGTTGATTGAAATGACACAGAAATAAAGTTATTTCTAGTTATTGTCATTCCAATGATCTTAGAGTGACAGTACGTGTATGGTTAGTTCACACATATGCGTGGGGTACAAGTGTTGACGTCCGTCTCAGAGTGCCGTTCTCTCCCCATATCTCTCTCTAAGCCTGGGAGGAATGGACGCTGGCGGTGGGAAGGATGGTTGTTGACCAGTTAAATGCGTGGATAGAATAGTCAAGGGATGTTTATTAGAATTAAAGAAATATAGCTTCCTGCATTTTGGGAACAATCCCCATGATGCATGTTAGTGAGATGGAATGAGACAGGACTATCAAAACAACAACCAGAGTCGATATCTGATTGTTGTGTGGTTTTTAAACGAAAGTTTTGTGACTGAATACATGTTTCTGTTTTGCATATGAAGTTGCTCAATCACTGTCTATCTGTGGGGCTGGTTGATCCTACTGGAACAGCTATTTGTGGTCACATATTTGTGGTCAACCAGCAGTGGCTGGGGAGTTCAGTGAAATAGGGGAGCGAGCGTCAGGGCAATTTGTGTGTGTGTGTGTCCGGAGCCTGCTGCCCCAAAAAGAACATTCTGTCACTACAGAGAGTCGACAGGCATCCTTTCCAGCAGGGGACAGTGGGGGCCACAGACCTGTGTGTGTGTGTGTGTGTGTCAGATGGGGGGCCACAGAGACCCTGGGCAGAGTGGAGCTACTCAGTCTCACATCAGAGAAACGCACACAAAGAGAGAGACTGTTGGGCTAACAGCTACACACACACACACACATCGCCCTGATGCTCGCTCCCCTAATTCACTGGGCTCCCCAGCCACTCTGCTGGTTGACCACACACACACACACACACAGAGCCCACTTTAACGACATGTAGGAAACAGCTGGTTAGACGTGTGTGTGTGTGTGTGTGTGTGTGTGTGTGTGTGTGTGTGTGTGTGTGTGTGTGTGTGTGTGTGTGTGTGTGTGTGTGTGTGTGTGTGTGTGTGTGTGTGCGTGTGTGCGTGTGTGTATGTGTGCGCATGCATTCGTGCATGCGAGTGTGTGTGTGTTCCCCAGGATTTATTTTAGCATCAGCTGGTGGAAGGACAACTTTTCCAACATTTCCTTGGTGGACAATCAAAAACAGTAATCAAAGACCTTTTGTTGTCAAGCTGCAACATGTGTTTCTCAGCAGTGCTATAAAAGTAGACAACTGTCCCACTGATCCACTTCAAAATATGCATTATTTAGTAGTTACTTTATATAATGACTTCATCTGAACCCTCAGGGGGATTACATTAAA
Source organism: Salvelinus fontinalis (assembly GCF_029448725.1). Taxonomy (NCBI): domain Eukaryota; kingdom Metazoa; phylum Chordata; class Actinopteri; order Salmoniformes; family Salmonidae; genus Salvelinus; species Salvelinus fontinalis. The sequence goes on from NC_074674.1 coordinate 19,777,420, forward strand.
TACATCCATTCATTAAAAGTAAGAGAAGTCCAATGTAATCCTTTTGTTATCAATAATCAGGCATCTCTGGCATCACATAACAACTTCAGTTCAACTTCAGTCAATCTTTTGATTGACAGTGTGATTCCAGTCTAGATATTGTATTTTAACAACGCCCTCTGGTGGAATAAAGCGGTTCAAACCAGATGGTAATCTCTGTTAGAGTTTAATGATGGTGGACAGTGGGACACACACTAACACTCCATTAGTGAGTAGTCAGAATGTGTCTTAAAGAATTAAGCCCTATCCTGTTCCCATTCTGTAGTGAGCCACGTTGAACCTTGAACTCTCCCCTCTGACCCTCTTCCTGGCAGTGTCCCCATGGGGGGTAGACTAGGGGGAGGTATGCAGACTGACCCCCGTCCCCCTACTTCAGAAGTGCCTTGCAGGGGAGGCCAAACTACATTAACTTCTTGGATGGGGTTCCCTTAAGTGTGGTGGTGGAGTGAACTATATTAACTTGTCTGTTTGAGGTTATGATAGATGGATCTGTGTAGGTAAGGTGAGGAGGACAGGGGTGAGGGTTAAGGATGGGGTGAGTGTTGGAATGATGGGTGTGGGCAGGGGTAAGGGGTAAGGTGAGGAGGACAGGGGTGAGGTGAGGAGGATACAAGTGAGGTTTAAAGGATGGGGTGAGTATATGACTGGAAGGAAGAGGGTAGAGGTCAGGGTTGGGGTCAGGACTGGTGAGAGTAAATGTGACACAAAGAGAGATGGAGAGGAGTGGTTGATGGCCTCTGCTCCCCGAGGAGCAATGTGCCTAAGTAGGGAAGTCAAATGGTGAGTGAATTTGAGCTTTTTGAAGCGCTCAAATGTCCATGGTCCAGTGTCTCTGGGGTCCACAGCTGCCCTTAGAGACGACTGTTGCATCAGAGGTGAAAGTGTTCGTCTTTATTGGTCTCTACTGGTCAAGTAATCACAGACCCAGTATATTCTAAACTGAAGGCTCTTTGTAGGATCCACGGGGATGTGAGAGTGGCGTCAAAACCTGCAGAGGCACTAATTAGGGTGTATGTGTGTGTGGGTGGACCTGTTTGAACCCACCATTCTCACCGTGGGGGGAAATATATTCATTATTGCAATAAGCTTCTGACTGCTCTGCTTGTGATGCTGCATGTTTAAAGGCTCAGTGTACTGAAAAATGTGATTTTTTAGTGTTTTATATTTCCACACTATAAGGTTGGAATAATACTGTGGAATTGTGAAAATGATGATAATGCCCTTTTAGTGTAAGAGCTGTTTGAAAAGACCACCTGAAATCTCAGCCTGTTGTGGTGGGATGGAGTTTTGGCCTGCCTGGTGACGTTCGTAAATAGGCCATTAAGAAAGAGATTGCCAAACCTCTCTGTCAATAACAGCTAGTTTTCCATTTCCCCTCCCCACTCAGACCACTCCCAGACAGTCCTAGCAAAATTCTATCTTGAGAAATAGTTTTTTCCTTAAGGCTATTTTTTTGGACAATTTTAATGGAAATATATTATAGTAAGGTTCTGTTACCCAGAAAGGATGTGTTATTGATATAAAAATAGCTGCAATGTGCATTTAAGTAACCAGCCCTGCATTCAAACAAATACCCCACCCAGGACTAAATACATAAATACTCCACCCAAGACTAAATAAGCCACCCAGCCCTAACCCACCAGTAACAGAGTCTGTGTTCCGCTTGAGCCGCCACATACTGTACATTTTTCCAGCATTTTCATTGTTAATCTATTAGTCACAGAAGGTTTCTCACCAGCTCTCCAGGACTGGTGAAACATCTACAGGATGTTACATCATAACGTTCATAACGAGTCCGGACAGACATGAACCTGAAAATACAGTATGTTCATTTTCCTACACACATGGACCTGAAATTACAGTATGTTCATTTTCCTACACACATGGACCTGAAAATACAGTATGTTCATTTTCCTACACACGTGAACCTGAAAATACAGTATGTTCATTTTCCTACACACATGGACCTGAAATTACAGTATGTTCATTTTCCTACACACATGGACCTGAAATTACAGTATGTTCATTTTCCTACACACATGGACCTGAAAATACAGTATGTTCATTTTCCTACACACGTGAACCTGAAAATACAGTATGTTCATTTTCCTACACACATGGACCTGAAATTACAGTATGTTCATTTTCCTACACACGTGAACCTGAAAATACAGTATGCTCATTTTCCTACACACATGAACCTTACATACATGAACTTAACCTTGTCCCCAGGCTAATTGCAAGCATATATAAAGCTGACAGAGAGAGAACCCGCTGGTGGAAGAGACCTTGTTCATTATCTTACATACAACCTCAAACATAACCTCGTCCCCTTGCTAAATCATTCTCTATCACACACAATCCTGACTATGTTCACTCTCTAACACAATCCTGACTATGTTTACTCTCTAACACAATCCTGACTATGTTTACTCTCTAACACAATCCTGACTATGTTTACTCTCTAACATAAACCTGACTATGTTTACTCTCTAACACAATCCTGACTATGTTCACTCTCTAACACAATCCTGACTATGTTTACTCTCTAACATAAACCTGACTATGTTCACTCTCTAACACAATCCTGACTATGTTTACTCTCTAACATAAACCTGACTATGTTCACTCTCTAACACAATCCTGACTATGTTCACTCTCTAACATAAACCTGACTATGTTCACTCTCTAACACAATCCTGACTATGTTCACTCTCTAACATAAACCTGACTATGTTCACTCTCTAACATAAACCTGACTATGTTCACTCTCTAACATAAACCTGACTATGTTCACTCTCTAACATAAACCTGACTATGTTCACTCTCTAACATAAACCTGACTATGTTCACTCTCTAACATAAACCTGACTATGTTTACTCTCTAACATAAACCTGACTATGTTCACTCTCTAACATAAACCTGACTATGTTCACTCTCTAACATAAACCTGACTATGTTTACTCTCTAACACAATCCTGACTATGTTTACTCTCTAACATAAACCTGACTATGTTCACTCTCTAACATAAACCTGACTATGTTCACTCTCTAACATAAACCTGACTATGTTCACTCTCTAACATAAACCTGACTATGTTCACTCTCTAACATAAACCTGACTATGTTCACTCTCTAACACAATCCTGACTATGTTCACTCTCTAACATAAACCTGACTATGTTCACTCTCTAACATAAACCTGACTATGTTCACTCTCTAACATAAACCTGACTATGTTCACTCTCTAACATAAACCTGACTATGTTCGCTCTCTAACATAAACCTGACTATGTTCGCTCTCTAACATAAACCTGACTATGTTCACTCTCTAACATAAACCTGACTATGTTCACTCTCTAACATAAACCTGACTATGTTCACTCTCTAACATAAACCTGACTATGTACACTCTCTAACATAAACCTGACTATGTTCACTCTCTAACATAAACCTGACTATGTTCACTCTCTAACATAAACCTGACTATGTTCGCTCTCTAACATAAACCTGACTATGTTCGCTCTCTAACATAAACCTGACTATGTTCACTCTCTAACATAAACCTGACTATGTTCACTCTCTAACATAAACCTGACTATGTTCACTCTCTAACATAAACCTGACTGTTCACTCTCTAACATAAACCTGACTATGTTCACTCTCTAACATAAACCTGACTATGTTCACTCTCTAACATAAACCTGACTATGTTCACTCTCTAACATAAACCTGACTATGTTCACTCTCTAACATAAACCTGAGTTTATTCATTCTCTAACCAGAGAGACGCATACTATGAGAGTCACATAAAGGCTCTTTGAGGTGGGGGGAAATGCCAGGCCACTGAGTGTGTGTGCAGTGTAGTTTAGACTAATGCCCAAGGACTACAAACACAAGGTCTGGTCTCGGGCTACAGAGTGAACAGTAGTCCACTCTTTAGGTCAGATAATGGATGAATGAAGGGAGGGACAGCCTTTCTAGTGTTCCAAGCCGTGCTTATAGGAAATAAAGTGTTACCTTATTAAGTTATGAAGTGAACCAACATATCTGGCAATACCTTATCTACGATATCTGCCCATATATAAGTAGTGGGAGTGAGCTGTATTAAAGACTTCAAGACATTTGTAGTATTGCACAGACACACATATCAGTGTCCAGAAACAATTGGCCTGTAGTAGATGTGTCTAGCCCCTCAGAATGCCTACCAAACCACAGGTTTTACTGTATGTAGGCTGCAATCTAATCTGAAGCGCATAGATTGGCTTGCTTAGTCAGCTGACCTCAGGCGAGACAGTGACACTATCCAGAGTGCAACTCATGTCTCCCTAACCCTCTACCCCCTAAACCGTGTCCTCCTGAACCATGTCCTCACCTCCTACTCTCTCAGATGGCCTGCAGAGTAGTCTCCCTCACCAGCCAAGTGTCTGAAGACAGTCCAGAGCCTAACCCCCCTCAACACTTTTTTAACCTTTTGTCCAATACCTTATCCTAAATCAGAAAGTCTAGCAGTAAGTGTGTGTATAAACGTGCACAGTCTGACGTAATTGTTGCAGAAATATAATAAACAAATCATATTTTTTCTCGAGATCAGAGATTGGCAACCGGCCCCACTTTTGAATGCCCGCGGATCAATTTACCAACAAAAAACAACACTATATACAGAGCCTTCAGAAAGCATTTACACTCCTTGACTTTCCCCACATTGTGTTATGTTATAGCCTGAATTTAAAAATAATTAAATTGCGATTTATTTATTTTGTCACAGGCCTATACACAATACCCCATAATGTCAAAGTGGAATTACGTTTTTCAAAATTGTACAAATGAATAAAAATGGAAAGCTGACATGTCTTGAGTCAATAAGTATACAACACCTTTGTTATGGCAAGCCTAAATAACTTGAGGAGTAAAAATGTGCTTCATAAGTCGCATAATACAGTTGAAGTCGGAAGTTCACATACACCTTAGCCAAATACATTTAAACTCAGTTTTTCACAATTCCTGACATTTCATCCTAGTACAAATGCCCTGTTTTAGGTCAGCTAGGACCACCACTTCATTTTAAGAATGTGAAAGGTCAGAATAATAGTAGAGAAAATCATTTATTTCAGCTTTTATTTCTTCATTCACATTCCCAGTGGGTCAGAAGTTTACATACACTCAATTAGTATTTGGTAGCATTGCCTTTAAATTGTTTAACTTGGGTCAAACGTTTCAGGTAGCCTTCCACAAGCTTCCCACAATAAGCATCTATTTTGTGAAGTGCACCAGTCCCTCCTGCAGCAAAGCACCCCCACAGCATGATGTTGCCACTCCCGTGCTTCACGGTTGGGATGGTGTTCTTCGCCTTGCAAGCGTCCCCCTTTATCCTCCAAACATAACGATGGTCATTATGGCCAAACAGTTCTATTTTTGTTTCATCAGACCAGAGGACATTTCTCCAAAAAGTACGCTCTTTGTACCCATGTGCAGTTGCAAACCGTAGTCTGGCTTTTTTTATGGCGGTTTTGGAGTAATGGCTTCTTCCTTGCTGAGCGGCATTTCAGGTTATGTCCATATGGGACTCGTTTTACTGTGGATATAGACACTTTTGTACCTGTTTCCTCCTGCATCTTCACAAGGTTCTTTGCTGTTGTTCTGGGATTGATTTGTACTTTTCGCACCAAAGTCCATTCATATCTAGGAGACAAAATGCGTCTCCTTCCTGAGTGGTATGATGGCTGCGTGGTCCCATGGTGTTAATACTTGCGTACTATTGTTTGTACAGATGAATGTGGTACCTTCAGGTGTTTGGAAATTGCTCCCAAGGATGAACCAGACTTCTGGAGGTCTACAATTTTGTTTCTGAGGTCTTGGCTGATTTCTTTTGATTTTCCCATGATGTCAAGCAAAGAGGCACTGAGTTTGAAGGTCTTGAAATACATCCACATGTAAACCTCCAATTGACTCAAATGATGTCAATTAGCCTATCAGAAGCTTCTAAAGCCATGACATCATTTTCTGTAATTTTCCAAGCTGTTTAAAGGCACAGTCAACTTAGTGTATGTCAACTTCTGACCCACTGGAATTGTGATACAGTGAATTTAATTTGAAATAATCTGTCCGTAAACAATTGTTGCAAAAATTACTTGTGTCATGCACAAAGTAGATGCCTTGCAAAGGGCAGCTATTGGTAGATGGGTTAAAATGTAAAAAGCAGACATTGAATATCCCTTTGAGCATGGTGAAGTTATTAATTAAACTTTGGAAGGTGTACCAATACACCCTCTAACTACAAAGATACGGGTGTCCTTTCTAATTAATTTGCCAGAAAGGAAGGAAACCGCTCAGGGATTTCACCATGAGGCCAATGGTGACTTTAAAACAGTTACAGAGTTTAATGACTGTGATAGAAAATTGAGGATGGATCAACAACATTGTAGTTACTCCACAATACTAACCTAATTGACAAAGTAAAAAGAAGGAAGCCTGTACAGAATAAAAATATATGCATCCTGTTTGCAATAATGCACTAAAGTAAAATGTGGCAAAGAAATGAACTTTATGTCCTGAATGCAAAGCGTTATGTTTGGGGCAAATCTAACACAACACATCACTGTGTACCACTCTTCATATTTTCTAGCGTGGTGGTGGCTGCATTATGTTATGGGTATGCTTGTCATCGGCAGCGACTAGGGAGTTTTTTAGTATTAAAAGAAATGGAATAGAGCTAAGCACAGGCAAAATCCTTGAGGGAAACATGCTTCAATCTGCTTTCCAACAGACACTGCTTTCCACCAGACATTGGGAGACAAATTCCCCTTTCAACAGGACAATAACCTAAAAAACATGTACAATTATACACTGGAGATACTTACCAAGACTACATTTAATGTTCCTGAGTCGCCTAGTTATAGTTTGATTTCAATCGGCTTGAAAATCTATGGCAAGACTTGAAAGTGGCTGTCTAGCAATGATCAACAATCAACTTGAATAAGCTAGAAGAATTTAAAAAAGAATAATGTGCAAATATTGTACAATCCAGGTGTGCAAAGCTCTTAGGGACTAATCCAGAAAGACTCACAGCTGTAATCGCTACCAAAGGTAATTCTAACATGTATTGACTCGGGGGTGTGAATACTTATATAAATTATATATTTCTGTTAGAGGTCGACCGATTAATCGGAATGGCCGATTAATTAGGGCCAATTTCAACTTTTCATAACAATCGGGAATCGGTATTTTTGGACACCAATTTGGCCGATATTTAACTAGGCAAGTCAGTTAAGAACACATTCTTATTTTCAATGGCGGCCTAGGAACGGTGGGTTAATTGCCTTGTTCGGGGGCAGAACGACAGATGTTTACATTGTCAGCTCGGGGATTCGTTTTTGCAACCTTCCTGTTACTAGTCCAACGCTCTAACCACCTGCCTTACATTGCACTCCACGAGGAGCCTGCGTGGCAGGCTGACTACCTGTTACGCGAGGGCAGCAAGTAGCTAAGGTAAGTTGCTAGCTAGCATTAAACTTATAAAAAACAATCAATCTTCACATAATCACTAGTTAACTACACATGGTTGATGATATTACTCGTTTATCTAGCGTGTCCTGCGTTGCATATAATCGATGCGGTGCCTGTTAATTTCTCATCGAATCACAGCCTACTTCGCAAAACGGGTGATGATTTAGAACTGTCGTTGCACCAAACCTAACCATAAATATCAATGCCTTTCTTTAAAATCAATACACAAGTATATATTTTTAAACCTGCATATTTACATAATATTGCCTGCTAACATTAATTTCTTATAATTAGGGAAATTGTGTCACTTCTCTTGCGTTCTATGCAAGCAGTCAGGGTATATGCAGCAGTTTGGGCCGCCTGGCTCGTTGCGAACTGTGTGAAGTCCATTTATTCCTAACAATGACCGTAATTAATTTGCCAGAATTGTACATAATTATGACATAACATTGAAGGTTGTACAATGTAACAGCAATATTTAGACTTAGGGATGCCACCCGTTAGATAAAATACGGAACGGTTCCGTATTTCACTGAAAGAATAAACGTGTTTTCGAAATGATAGTTTCTGGATTCGACCATATTAATGACCAAAGGCTCGTATTTCTGTGTGTTATTATGTTATAATTAAGTCTATGATTTGATATTTGATAGAGCAGTCTGACTGAGCGATGGTAGGCAGCAGCAGGCTCGTAAGCATTCATTCAAACAGCACTTTCGTGCGTTTGCCAGCAGCTCTTCGCAATGCTTCAAGCATTGAGCTGTTTATGACTTCAAGCCTATCAACTCCCGAGATTAGGCTGGTGTAACCGATGTGAAATGGCTAGCTAGTTAGCGGGGTGCGCGCTAATAGCGTTTCAATCGGTGACATCACTTGCTCTGAGACTTGGAGTAGTTGTTCCCCTTGCTCTGCAAGGGCTGCGGCTTTTGTGGAGCGATGGGTAACGATGCTTCGAGGGTGGCTGTTGTCGATGTGTTCCTGGTTCTAGCCCAGGTAGAGGCGAGGAGAGGGACGGAAGCTATACTGTTACACTGGCAATACTAAAGTGCCTATAAGAACATCCAATAGTCAAAGGTATATGAAATACAAATGGTATAGAGAGAAATAGTCCTATAATTCCTATAATAACTACAACCTAAAACTTCCTACCAGGAATATTGAAGACTCATGTTAAAAGGAACCACCAGCTTTCATATGTTCTCATGTTCTGAGCAAGGAACTTAAACGTTAGCTTTTTTACATGGCACATATTGCACTTTAACTTTCTTCTCCAATACTTTGTTTTTGCATTATTTAAACCAAATTGAACATGTTTCATTATTTATTTGAGGCTAAATTGATTTTATTGATGTATTATATTAAGTTAAAATAAGTGTTCATTCAGTATTGTTGTAATTGTCATTATTAAAAATAATTAGAAAAAAATCGGTATCGTTCTTTTTTGGACCTCCAATAATCGGTATCGGCGTTGAAAAATCATAATCGGTCGACCTCTAATTTCTGTATTTAATTTTCATTCAATTTGCAAACATTTCGAAAAACATGTGTTCTGTTTGTCATTATGGGGTATTGTGTGTAGAGGGGTTAATTTAATATGTTTTGAATCAGGCTGTAAAAACAAAATGTGGAATAAGTCAAGGGGTATTACAACTTTGATGGCACTGTATATCTATGCACTATATATTTATATACAGTGCCTTCGGAAAGTATTCAGACTCCTTGGTTTTTCACTACAGCCTAATTCTAAATGTTATTAAATAGTTTTTTCCCCTCATCAATCTACACACCTACCCCATAATGACAAAGCAAGAACAGGTTTTTAGAAATGTTTGCTAATTTATTGCAAAATCAAAACTGAAATATCACATTTACATAAGTATTCAGACCCTTTACTCAATACTTTGTTGAAGCACCTTTGCCAGCGATTACAGTATTGAGTCTTCTTGGATATGACACTACAAGCTTGGCATACCTGTATTTGGGGAGTTTTTCCCATTCTTCTCTGCAGATCCTTTCAAGCTCTGTCAAGTTGGATGGGGAGCGTTGCTGCACAGCAATTTTCAGGTTTCTCCAGAGATGTTCGATCGGGATCAAGTCTGGGCTCTGGCTGGGCCACTCAAGGACATTCAAAGACTTGTCCCAAAGCCACTCCTGCGTTGTCTTGGCTGTGTGCTTAGGGTCGTTGTCCTGCTGGAAGGTGAACCTTTGCCCAAGTCTGAGGTCCTGAGCGCTCTGTAGCAGGTTTTCATCATGGATCTCTCTGTACTGTGCTCCATTCATCTTTACCTCGATCCTAACTAGTCTCCCAGTCCCTGCCACTGAAAACATCCCCACAGCATGATGCTTCCACCACCAGTATTCACCGTAGGGATGGTGCCATGTTTCCTCCAGACATGACGCTTGGCATTCAGGCCAAAGAGTTCAATATTGATTTCATCAGACCAGAGAATCTTCTTTCTCATGGTCTGAGAATATTTAGGTGCCTTTTGGCAAACTCCAAGCGGGCTGTCATGTGCCTTTTACTGAGGAGTGGCTTCTGTCTGGACACTCTACCATAAAGGCCTGATTGGTGGAGTGCCACAGAGATGGTTGTCCTCGTGGAAGGTTCTCCCATCTCCACAGAGGAACTCTTGAGCTCTGTCAGTGACCATCGTGTTCTTGGTTACTTTCCTGACCAAGGCCATTCTCTATCGATTGCTCAGTTTGGCCGGGTGGACAGCTCTAGGAAGAGTCTTGGTGGTTCCAAACTTCCATTTAAGAATGATGGAGACAACGCTGTTCTTGGGGACCTTCAATGCTGCTGATATTTTTTGGTACCCTTCCCCAGATTTGTGCCTCGACACAATCCTGTCTTAGAGCTCTACAGACAATTCCTTCGACCTCATGGCTTGGTTTTTGCTGTCATGCACTGTCAACTGTGGCACCTTATATAGACAGGTGTATGCCTTTCCAAATCCTGTCCAATCAAATGAATTTACCACAGTGTGGATTCCAATCAAGTTGTAGAAACATCTCAAGGATTATCAACAGAAACGGGATGCACCTGAGCTCAACTTTGGTCCACATAGCAAAGGGTCTGAATACTTATGTAAATAAGGTATTTCTGTTTTGTTTTGTTCATACATTTCCAAAGTAAGTTTTTGCTTATATGGGTATTGTGTGTAGATTGCTGAATATTTGTTATTTATTTAATAGATTTTATAATAAGGCTGTAATGTAACAAAATGTGAAAAGATTCAAGGGGTCTGAATACTTTCCGAAGGCACTGTATATATATATATATATATATATATATATAGTTATACATTCACTGGGCAGTTTAATAGTGGAATGAGTGGAATGGTATCAAATACACTGAAACACATGGTTTCCATGTGTTTGATGCCATTCCATTCGCTCCGTTCCAGCCATTATGATGAGCAGTCGTCCCCTCAGCAGCCTTCTTCTTGTTTTTAGCTGAGAGGAGTGGAACCCAGTGGGTTTGTCTGCTGCAATAGCCCATCCGGGACAAGGATCGATGAGTTGTGCGCTCGAGATGCCGTTCTGCACACCGCTGTTGCACTCCGCCTGTTAGCTTGCGCGATTATTACCATTCTCCCTCGACCTATCTCATCAACGAGCTGTTTTCAGCCACAGGACTGACTGGAGGTTTTTGTTTTTTGCACCATTCACTGTCATGCAAGAAAACCCAGGAGGGCGTTCGTTTCCGAGATAATGCATCCGGCGCGTCTGGCACTGATGATCAAAATGTAGCTACGGGCCCCTTAAAGGCTATGGCCGGCTCTGACTGCATGTGTGTGTATGGATGTTGGTATGCAGACCCGCGAGCCACTGAGGCCCTCATGATGAGTTCCGATTTTTTATAGCACCCACCCCCATCGAAGTTCCCTGCTCTAGATGAATGTCTGGGTGTGTCTGTTAAATATGCATGAAATGGAACCCGTGCATTTACTTCCTATAAAGTTTTTCTTCCCCCTCTCCGTCCCTCCACACTCACCGCCAAGAGCTCCCCTGGGCTGCTGTGGGGCTGCTACGTGTAAACATATGGAATATGATGATTAGTTGTGACAGGTGATTGTTAGGGGAGTTGAGTAACTGAGTGTTATAATACTCTGCATGGTCGCTAGGGGAGATGGAATATAGCATTACAGCTCCACAGTGTGTGTGTGTTTGTATGTGTGTGTGCGTGCGTGTGTGCGTGCGTGCGTGTGTCCTGATGTGTAGCCAGAGAGTGCAGGACGAGGACACCTGGGCTGTTATAGGTTCAGACAGATAGTTTCAGCTTCATAGTTATTGTGAGTTCACATAGCAGAACCCCTTGGACAGACACAAAGTAAGTGTTTCCAAACACTCTGTTGGGGGACAACTCTACTCACACAGCTGAAGCTAATAAATGTACAATGAGCAGCTGCATAGTGTGCAAGAGCAGGGCTGGAACGAAAGCCCACAGGGCACACCCAGTATTTGTATTTGTCCTCCAGTAGCACTCGATGAGGATGGTAGCCATCCCTGCAGTAGGTGAAGGTAGTTCTGAAGTCTTTTTGGCTTCATCCTCTCTCATTTTTCCTTACTTCCTCGGTCTTTCTCTATCCTCCCCTCCTCTCTCTCTCTCTCTCTCTCTCTGTATCTTGTCTTTCGTCATTCTCTGGCGTTTCTCTCTAGATCTATAGTATGGCTCTTCTCCTTATCAGTTGATGATGTCACGAGACTAAGGAATACACTCTTAGAGAGAAAAAGGTGCTGTCTAGAACCTTGAAAGGATCTTCGGCTGTCCCCATAAGAGAACCCTTTGAAGAACCCTTTATGGTTGCAGGGAGAACCCTTTTGGTTCCATGTAGAACAGTGGGGGCTGCTGAGGGGAGAAAGGCTCATAATAATGTCTGGAAACGAGCGAATGGAACGGCATCAAACAAATGGAAAATCATGTGTTTGATGTAGTTTATACCATTCCACCTATTCCTCTCCAACCATTACCACAAGCCTGTCCTCCCCAATTAAGGTGCCACCAACCTCCTGTGATATAGAACCCTTTCTACAAAGGGTTCTACATGGAACACAAATGGGTTCTACCTGAAACCCTAAAGGGTTTCCTATGGGGACAGCCGAAGAACCATTTTGGAACCCTTTTTTCTAACACGAAATCCAGACCGGCTCCGCGCGTGCTCCATCGTGCGCTATCGTGCATACATTTATTTTGTCCCCCTACACCAAACACGATCACGACACGCAGGTTAAAATATCAAAACAAACTCTGAACCAATGACATGAATTTGGGGACAGGTCGAAAAGCATTAAACATGCATGGCAATTTAGCTAGTTAGCTTGCACTTGCCAGCTAATTTGTCATATTTAGCTAGCTTGCTGTTGCTAATTTGTCCTGGGATATAAACATTGAGTTGTTATTTTACCTGAAATGCACAAGGTCTTCTACTCCGACAATTAATCCACACATAAAACGGCCAACCGAATCGTTTCTAGTCATCTCTCCTCCTTCCAGGCCTTTTCATCTCTGAACTTATATGGTGATTGGCATCTACACTTCTACCACGACAACCGGCAAAACATTTGGTCTTTCAATCACCCACGTGGGTATAACCAATGAGGAAATGGCACGTGGGTACCTGCTTCTATAAACCAATGAGGAGATGGGAGAGGCAGGACTTGTGGCGCGATCTGCGTCAGAAATAGAAAGGAGTTCTATTTTAGCCCTTGGCATCGCAGACACTCGTTGGCGCGCGCGAGCAGTGTGGGTGCAATAATTGAATAACATGGATTTCTAGATTTATTTTGCGACGCTCGCACACGCAACGTGTCCGGTCAGCATGTAAGAGTGTAGGGTCTTTGCTGACTCTCTAGCCCCATTTATACCTGGTGCTAACATGCATCCTTAGTTCTGATCTTGTCCACATTCTGATTGTGCCCACATTTTCAGACAGGTTTTGATGATTAAAAGACACATTGTGATCTGATTGTGAACAGATCTTCCTGATCACCTCCGGAAGTAGTCAGGCATTCATTGTGTCTGAATATCTTACAAGTGTAAACGGATCTCGACAGTGAAACCATAAATCAGGGATGGGCAACTTTGATGAGGGTGGGGGCCACAAAAAATCTGAACTAATCATGAGGGATCACTGTTGCTCACTGGTCTGTGAACGCACATCCATACCCACACATGCAGTCATAGCTGGCCCTAGCCTTTTGGGAGCCCTAAGCGCAATTTTTCCTGCAATTTGTCCTGCAATTCCTGCAATTTCCTGCAGTTCTACACATTTCGCCATAAGGAGGAGAGAAATGTTTGAAGTTTTTAATACTGTATGTTATCTGAGGGAGAGTGACTAACAAAATCAGCGAGGGACCCCAGCCTGTAATTCAACCATGATTACTACACATTTAGATAGCTGGCTCTATAAATGTTAGATGCAATTTTGCTGCAATTCTACTCATTTTGCCATGGGGCGGAGAGAAATGTTTTTAATATGATAGCTGAGTGTGAAATAAATAAATAATAGATGTTATTTTGAAAGATTAGCTGTCAAATAATTTCCATACAGAGAATCCGGTCCCACTGCAGACACAGTGGATGTGAGACACATTTTGATACCATGTGTAGACATATTTCTTTCTTTGTGTGTGTGTGTGTGTGTGCGTGCGTGCGTGCGTGCGTGCGTGCGTGCGTGCGTCCATCACTCCTCACAGAGGCATGATGACTCATCAAAAAAAAATCAGCTCAGTGATGAACTGCAGTATCCCAGTCTCACAGTCACAGTCCATCAGGATGTCACTATAGCTGGTTGCTGTTGGGACGTGCCTGTCATTCTGCAGCCCTGGTTTAGTCTTGGTGCTGCTCGGGCAGACTCCCAAGGAGTATGTGCACTGGGGAAGATTCCACAGAGTGTTTAACTGTAGCCAGAGAGCCTGTTTTATGCTTGGGCTAGGGAGAGGATTTGTGACGGTTAATTGTCCTCTCGGATACGTGTGTTTGGTCGTAAATAAGGCCGGCTCTAGTCATTGGTCACTGGGTATGTCATGGTCACCCTCTTTTCTCCTCCAACCAATGGAATGTAGCCAAGGTTGTAAGGAGCTCTGAAAGTGGACACATAGTGATATTTTGATGACGGTCATAAATGACAAGTACTGGAGGACAATCCGTCAGTCAGTGCCCAGTCATAATGGTATGTCACCGACTGGCTATCTGGTTACCCACCATCAACCAGACATGTTGTGTCCCTCTCAGTGGCCGAGGCCACGTATGAAAACATGCTAGCACGTATACACACAAACACTGGGAGTGGTTGTGTTGTCCTGTTCCCCGGAGAGAGCCTGATATGTGTTAGCTACGGCAGGGACAAGGGTACGGGGTTCTCAGATAATGTGAAAATACAGACATCAGACATCACTGCAGCTGGGGAATTCCTCAAGACCCCACAGATCAAGGGGCACTTAATAGAAATACATATTCCCTCCCTTCCAACACAGTGTCTTCTTCATTAGCTTAGCATATACCCCTGTAGTGGTCTGGTAAGTATATATTGTGGCAGTCCTGTAAAATACACTTAAATAATATGATACACTTTGCCTTTTGAAAGTCCACTATCTTGAAAACTTGACTGCTGACATGCAACATTTTGGGACTGTGTCAACAATGGACATATGAAAAGAATTCCAAAATAGAATTCCCCAGTGGTGGAAAAGTACCCAACTATCATACTTGAGTTGATGTAAAGATACCTTATTAGAAAATGGCTCAAGTAAAAGTAAAAGTCACCCAGTAAAATTCTACTTGAGTTAAAAATATAAAAGTATTTGGTTTAAAATATAGTTAAGTATCAAAAGTAAAAGTATAAATCATTTCAAATTCCTTATATTAAGCAAACCAGATGACACTATTTTTTATTTTTTATTACTTACGGAAAGCCACGGGCACACTCCAACATTTAGACATAGTTTACAAACGTAGCATGTGTGTTTAGTGAGTCCGCCAGCTCAGAGGCAGTAGGGATGACCAGGGATGTTCAGTTGAAAAGTGCATGAATTTGACTATTTTCCTGTACTGCTAAGCATTCAAAATGTAACAAGTACTTTTGGGTGTCAACAAATGTATGGAGTAAAAAGTACAACATGTCCTTAAGGAATGTAGCGAAGTAAAAGTTGTCAAAAATTTCAATTGTAAAGTAAAGTACAGATATCCCAAAAAACGACTTAAGTAGTACTTTAAAGTATTTTTTCTTATGTACTTTACACCACTGATTTTCCCTTTAAGTTTGATTTTATTTGATTCAAAGACAATAACTAATGGATTAAATGCATGTAGTGTTTCCCAACGTGCTCAAAGCTCTGACTGGACATAGTTGTTCAGTTGCTAATTATATTATTCTATTTATGAATTATTTATTTATTATTATAATTTAGAAATAAGAGAAGAAAAAATATCTAAATAGTTTTCCAAATCAGATAAAAAAGTAAGAAAAGGGTCTTTTTCCTCCTAAATTTAGATTTGTGTATGAAAATTTTTCCTAATAAAATAAAGAGATTTATGACATAGACACGTTCAATTGTGGAATCAGTGTGGTAAAATAATATGTCAAACTTAGATATTTCAATTGTTGTATGCATTTTGTTGCCAAGATCAGTCCAGAACACTTCACTCTGTAAACAATGACAGAATAAGTGTTCAATAGATTCCGTTTCTAGTTCACAAAAACTGCATTCACTGGTAACATCAGGTATATATTTAGAAATCAAGCTATTACACGGATAGAATCTATGGATAATCTTAAAGGAGATCTCCTTTACTTTATTGGTCACCATAAATTTGTGTGGCGTGAGCCAAGCACGACGCCAGTTTACATCAAACGATGAAGCCCAATAAAATATCGCAGAGGAAATAGACTTCCTAGACCAACAGGGTTTGTGATGGCGGTCTAAATGTCTTAGACTTCACTCTCTTCAATCAGATATCAAAGGTCAACTGGGTTAAAAAAGGTACATAAAAAATCCTCATAGTTTCCGGAATATTATACCTCATTTTGTTTTTCAGAAGCTCGGAGTGCTTCATTTTTTTACTACAATGTCCGTATATTGTGGGTAAACTTCCTGTGAAATTGCCGGCTTTTCACAAGCAGGCTTTAATGTGCTGGGCTTTGCTGTATAAACACAACTTTTCACCTCATAAATGTTTTATATGGACTAATGGGTCGATATTACATAGAAACAAGCTGTTATTTTACCGTAACTGGTTCTCGAAAAACATTGTCATTGTCAGCCAATTAGTTAGTATTAGTAGGAATCTATTTACCAGGAAAGAATTTATGGAAAGATACAACTTTGAGGTTTCAAGCAAGGAATAAGACACTGTTATAAAATCTGTCCCTAGTGGGATAAAATCTTTACATCAGAATAATGCATATTTTGGAATATCTCCTATTGTAAGCGATATCCAGGTGAATGGCATAGGTTTACCTGATAAGAAAATCAACAATCGTTTATTCAGGGGATTATGTTATTGTCTTTTCATTATAATCCACTCAGTGAAAAACAGAAAGGACAGAAACAATGACTCCCCAAATCATATTATTGCTGGTGCTGTGGGTTGCCAGACACAAAGCCAAAGCATGGACCCAGGGGCCAATGGGGAGATGGAGGCTGGAGAGAGCCAAAACCAGGGGCCCATGAGGTGGGAGACCTCACAGTGTTTCTTGGACATATTTGTCTTGGAGCCCCCCACTCAGTCTGCTTTAAGTTTGTGCTGGAAAGTGTTTGTGCAAATCCTCCACCGATGCACCCTAACTGTGTGTATGTGTCCAAAAGTTAACCCAAAAGCTTTAGTCATCTCATATCCAGTATCCTGAGTGCCTTGTGAAAGAGCTTGGCACATGTTCATTCATCAATATGGGAAAGGGGTCAACGCTTTAAAGGGATAGTTACTTTGAGGTGATTTGTGCCCAGAGTGTGGATTGTGGTCTTCCTTGGCCCAGCTACTTTCAGGCAAGGGAACACACCAGTCATTTGGTCATTGGGTGAACTATCCCTTTAAATGCTAAATTCTCGTAAAGATGACAGTGTAAACCCCATTCTCTATTGCATTAACCATTAGTGTGTGATTGTCATGTAGAGGTTAATAGACATGTTCCCAGAACTGTGTTCCCAAATTAGGAATGGAAATACAAAGTGAGGGCGCCAGCTGGTTTTCACTGTGATAGCCTGATTGCAATGTCTTAGCCAGCCAGCCTCTGTGTGTGTGTGTGTGTGTGTGTGTGTGTGTGTGTGTGTGTGTGTGTGTGTGTGTGTGTGTGTGTGTGTGTGTGTGTGTGTGTGTGTGTGTGTGTGTGTGTGTGTGTGTGTGTGTGTGTGTGTGTGTGTGTGTGTGTGTGTGTGTGACCGCCTGATTTGAGTGTTTCAGTAAGAACCCACCCAGCACTTAGATTACTGTGACATCATCTGTATACTTTACATTTGATCTTGGCAATGAGCACCTTAAGTGTGTGTGTGTGTGTGTTTGTGTGCGTGTCTCTGTCTTGCTCTTGCTCTCTGTCTCACCATCAGCTTTTCTTTGATATGGTATCCCCATCATTCGTCTAACTGTTGAGACATACACTCCAACTCAAGAAAAATCTCTCTCTCTCTTTTTGTCTCGTTCTCTCTCTGTGTTTACTCTCTGGACTGATTCACAGTGTGTTGCCCGTAGCTCCAATCACTTGCTTGGTGTTGTAACTGAACATGATCAGCAACTGGGAGTTGTCCTGTGTTGTTGAATCGATGCCAGGGACAGACTGACAGACATTTAAAAAAATATACACAGTACCAGTCAAAAGTTTGGACACAACTTTATTTTTTACATTGTAGAATAATAGTGAAGACATCAAAACGCCCTCAGACTAACCATCAGGCAAAGCGTCAATACAGGATTAAGATTGAATCCTACTACACCGGCTCTGATGCTAGTTGGATGTTGCAGGGCTTGAAAACTATTGCGGACTGAAAAGGGAAACCCAGCCGCAAGCTGCCCAGTGACACGAGCCTACCAGACGAGCTAAATGCCTTTTATGCTCGCTTCGAAGCAAGCAAAATTGAAACATGCATGAGAGCACCAGCTGTTCCCGACGACTGTGTGATAACGCTCTCGGTAGCAGATGTGAGCAAGACCTTTAAACAGGTCAACATTCACAAAGCCGCGGGGACAGACGGATTACCAGGACGTGTACTCAAAGCATGCGTGGACCAACTGTCAAGTTTCTTCACTGATATTTTCAACCTCTCCCTGACTGAGTCTGTAATACCTACATGTTTCAAGCAGACCACCATAGTCCCTGTGCCCAAGGAAGTGAAGGTAACCTGCCTAAATGATTACCGCCCCGTAGCACTCACTTCGGTAGCCATGAAGTGCTTTGAAAGGCTGGCCATGGCTCACATCAACAGCATCATCCTGGATACCCTAGACCCACTCCAATTCACATACCGCCTCAACAGATCCACAGATGACACAATCTCAATCGCACTCCACACTGCACTTTCCCACCTGGACAAAAGGAACACCTATGTGAGAATGCTGTTCATTGACTACAGCTCAGCGTTCAACACCATAGTGCCCACAAAGCTCATCACTAAGCTAAAGACCCTGGTACTGAATCCCGCCCTCTGCAACTGGATCCTGGACTTCCTGATGGGCTGTCCCCCATGTGGTAAGGGTAGACATCAACACATGGTAAGGGTAGACAACAACACGGGGGCCCCTCAGGGGTGCATGCTTAGTCCCCTCCTGTACTCCCTGTTCACCCACGACTGTGTGGCTAAACACGACTCCAACACCATCATTAAGTTTGGTGATGACACAACAGTGGTAGGCCTGATCACCGACAATGATGAGACAGCCTATAGGGAGAAGGTCAGAGAACTGGCAGTGTGTTGCAAGGACAACAACTTCTCCCTCAATGTGAGCAAGACAAAGGAGCTGATCATGGACTACAGGAAAAGGCGGGCCGAACAGGCCCCCATTAACGTCAACGGGGCTGTAGTGGAGCGGGTCGAGAGTTTTAAGTTCCTTGGTGTCCACATCACCAACAAACTATGGTCCAAAAACACCAAGACAATCGTGGAGAGGGTACGACAACACCTCTCAGGAGACTGAAAAGATGTGTTATGGGTCCCCAGATCCTCAAAAAGTTCTACAGCTGTACCATTGAGAGCATACTGACCGGTTGCATCAACAACTGGTATGGCAACTGCTCGGTATCTCACCGTAAGGCACTAGAGAGGGTAGTTCGTACGGCACAGTACATCACTGGGGCAAAGCTTCCTGCCATCCAAGACCTATATACTAGGCGGTGTCAGAGGAAAGCCCCAAAAAATGTTTAAGACTCCAGTCACCCGTCATAGACTGTTCTCTCTGCTACCACATGGCAAGCGGTACCGGAGCACCAAGTCTCGGACCAAAAGGATCCTAAACAGCTTCTTCCCCCAAACCATTAGGCTACTGAACAATTAATCAAATGGACACCCTGACTATTTACATTGACACCCCATCTCCCCCCATTTGTTTTTACACTGCTGCTACTCACTGTTTATTATCTATGCATAGTCACTTTACCCCCTACTTACATTAAAAAATTACCTTGACTAACCCCGCATTGACTCGGTACCGATACCCCCTGTATATAGCCTTGTTATTGATATTTAACTGTGTAACTTTTTATTATTTTTTACTTTAGTTTATTTGGTAAATATTTTATTAACTCTTTCTTGAACTGCATTGCTGGTTAAGGGCTTGTAAGTAAACATTTCACGGTAAGGTCTACACATTTTGATTTGATTTGATTAGAAAACTATGAAATAACACATATTGAATCATACAGTACCCCAAAAAGTGTTAAACAAATCAAAATATATTTTCTATTAAGAATCTTCAAAGTAACTACCCTTTGCCTTGACGACAGCTTTGCACACTTTTGGCATTCTCTCAACCAGCTTCATGAGGAATGCAAGAAAAACCCTTGATTGAGTAGGTGTGTCCAAACTTTTGACTGGTACTGTATATATATATATATATATATGCTCCACCTTTATCTATACAGGTACGTCAATTAAGACCAAATTCTTCTTTACAATAACGACCTGTCCCCCACATCCTTCTCGTATTCCACTACAGCTGCATCTGTACCCTGTCAGTCCTTTCTTCAATACAAACATAACATCATGGTCTTAGTTGTCAGTAGTTCCATCAGAGATACTTAGACTCTTCATAAGATAATTCACAACACAGCTCCATCATCACAGCATCACAGCTGATGAGCATCCACACACACACACAGTTTGTTTTACCATCCTTGTGGAGACCAAAACATTCATAAAAAAAACATTTTCCATAACCTCTAACTCTAAGCCTAACTCTAAACCCCTAACCCTAAAACTAAACCAAACCTTCTGGTCCCCACAAGGATAGTGAAACCAAACCAAACCAAACCACACACGCACACACACACCTGGCCCGTAAAAAACTCCTGCCTGTTTACTCTCCACACAGATGGGCCAATGGAATGTCTTTACCGGTGACATCAGGTATTGTGACAAACACACATGCCGTGTGTGTGTATATGTGTGAGTGTTTGAGTTCCCAAGGTTATAGGCTGTGATTTGGAACACAGGCGAATGCAAGCACATAAACACCTGTTCC
This sequence comes from Salvelinus fontinalis, assembly GCF_029448725.1. Taxonomy (NCBI): domain Eukaryota; kingdom Metazoa; phylum Chordata; class Actinopteri; order Salmoniformes; family Salmonidae; genus Salvelinus; species Salvelinus fontinalis. Next base: position 19,798,635 of record NC_074674.1, read on the forward strand.
CTTTGAGGACTATGTGTGTTTAATCTACAGTAGCTGCATTAAAGGCTGGTCAATGTAGCGTGTC